>NW_026899640.1:0-92242 GCF_033153095.1 Gastrolobium bilobum | reverse complement strand
CCACCCACAGACTTGTGGTCAGGTTGAGATTTCCAACAGGGAATTGAAGAGAATAATGCTAGGACCCAGTGGTCCAAGAAACTTGATGACACCTGGGCATATAAGGCTTTCAAAACTCCTATTGGGATGTCTCCATTTCAGTTGTTGTTTGGCAAAGTTATGGCATGATAGGAAGCACACCTAGGCTTTGTGGGCTGTGAGATATTTGAATTTTGATTCCAAAGCAGCAGGACAGAAAAGATTATTACAGTTGTATGAATTGGATGAGTTCTGTTTGTCTGCTTGTGAAAGTACCAGTTTGTATAAAGAAAAGACAAAGTTATGGCATGATAGGAAGATCACACCTAGAGACTTCAATTCCATTCCAGGTTGAAGCTGTTTCCAGGGAAGTTAAAGTCTAGATGGTCTGGACCGTTTGTGGTAAAAGACATGAAACCATATGGGGTTGTAGAAATCAGTTCTTTGGATTCGGACAGAAGTTTTACAGTCAATGGTCAACGATTGAAGTTATATGTTGAAAGTGCTGTGGATAGGCAACTACTGACAGTTGCTCTATTAGAGGTAAAATAGATCATACCCGTCAGGCTCGTGACGTTAAACAAGCGCTGAGTGGGAGGCAACCCACTGTACTAGGTATGTAATTCCATGTTCATACCATATCCATAAGATGAAGAAGTAAAAGGGAAAAAAATTTTGAAAAATCAAAGAGAAATTTTTGCTATGTGCTGGGCGCTAAAACGTTACCTCTGACCGTTTTAGCGTCCCTAGAGTTCCATCATTAGGAAACTCTCTGGTTGTGCGCGCTAAGACGTTCACTATGACCGTTTTAGCGTTCACCAACAACACCAATACAGGCACTCTGGCCAATCGCGCTAAAGCGCTAATTCTGACCGTTTTAGCGTTGTGCTGCACAAAGTGAGCATTTTTCTCTGGACAAGGACGCTAAAGCGCTGCTCAGCCTACGTTTTAGCGCCCCGTCACTTATTCATAAACACGGTTTCCCTCTCACTTCTTTCATTCACAGTATTTCTGAGTTCTTGTTACGTCTCCATTTTTTTTTCTTTCCCTGTATCTTGAGTTCTTGCTACACTCTTTCATCGCATCTCATCCACTCCCATTTCAGGTACTCATCCACTTTTCTTCATCTTTCAATTTGGATTGCCTTAGGGTTTACGGGTTTACTTCACAACCATGGGAGTTCCTAGTTTGATTCATGAACATGTTATATTTCTATGATTAGATTGTCACTAAATGTTCATGTTTGAATCATGCTGTTGTTTCCATCTATTTGGGGTTTAGAAGAAATTCCCTCAATGATAATTCATATATGCAAATACACACACACACACAAGGTGTTCGTGGAAATGCCTGACCCAAAAATTGGTCTGGCGCTAAAACGTTTGGTTTCAACGTTTTAGCACCCGTCCAGTTTTTACACACGTTTAAGGCCAGGACGCTAAAACGCACAGTGTGACCGTTTTAGCGCCCAGGCCCTGTTTCATACAAAATTGAGGGTCTACATTATGGCATTGTGGGGTCGTAATTCATACATGTTTTGATCCAAATTCCCCACTACAAGAGTTCTAAATCTAGCAATTGTGGAATTGGATTCATGATATGTAATTGTTTGACATTTAGACTGATTTTCTCTTGTTGTGTAGGCACAATGTCTTCTCCTTCTCAACCAGCTCCCTCTACACAGGGGAAGAAGAGATATAAGAAGCGAGCCCGAGTGAATCAAGGAGGAGATATTGAGGCTGAGCCTACCCCACAATTTGATGCTCACTTTTGGAAAAGTGAGGAACATGAGAAACGTTATACTGACAAGATTTCCAAGAGGCCATTTGTGAGAGAAAGAAAATTCGTTCTAGAAAAGGATGAATATCCTCAGTTTCAGTCTCAGCTGAAGACCAGAGATTGGGCAACTTTTGGAAGAATATTGGGTGATAGCATCCCTAACATAGCAAGGGAATTCTTTGCTAATGCGTTTAACGGAGATCAAAGAGGCCAGAGGACCTTCACTAGCTAGGTGAGGGGAAAGAAAGTGAAGTACGATGCTCACACCATCCAAAAGCTGCTGAAGATAAGGTTTTGTGACTATATTCAATAATGCCAGTTGTGAGTTCAGGAAAAACTGGCAGAATATTGAAATTCCACCAAGGAGGAGTGACCCAGACTTTGAAACCTGGACCAAGATGGGGGCAGCTGAGCCTATTTTGCAGACTATAGCCAAACCTGGTGAAACTTGGGAGTTAACCAAGGATAAGGTTGCTCCTAAGTTGATTTGGTTGCGGCATTTAAATGGTGATGCTAGAGTCTGGTTTCACTTTGTAATCTCAAATGTCATGCCCTCTTCCAACCAGGCAGAGGTCATCCTGAAGAGAGTTGTCCTGATTCACACTATCATGACAAAGGCGAAGGTGGAACTTCCTATTCTTCTTCAGCACAGCATTTATGATATGGCTCACTCTGACAGTGACTCTGCTGCTTTGGGTCACTGTTCCTTGATTCAGTTGCTTTGTCAGAAAGCTGGTGTAGATGTTACTGATAATGGGGCACCAACTAAATTGCACCCTACAATTGATGCCGCAATGATAACAAAGCAATTGAAGATCGGAGGAGGGGAGGCCACAGGATTGACTCCTGGTAGGAAATCTACAGCTCAGAGTGATGATGAATTAGAAGAGAGGCTACGGTCAGGGGAGCAATGGACGGTGAATACTGACTTCCGTATGAGACATTTGCGCAGGCGTCTCCGGTTTATGCAGTCCAGCCAGCACTCATTTCAGACATATATGGTGACGATGATGAAATCTATATGTGAAGCTCAGGGCTTAGATGTTATTGATTACCAGCCTGCTGTATACCCTCATTCTGATGAGGAGGAAGCCTTTGAGGCAATGGCCCGGAATCACTATGCTGATCATGTGGATGGAGCTGCGCCTGCTGATGGTGTTACATCTTCCCATGCTGCACCCACTTCAGAGAGACAGCCTAGTGTTGATGCTACTACCACAGAGACCACTGCTGCTGCTGCTGATACTGGTGCTATGGATGAGGACAGGGGTAGTGATCCTGAGTACAACCCTTTGCCTACTACTGATCCAGGCTCATATTTGGTGTTTAGTGATGATGAAGAGTCTACTGACTAGACTCCTCATTTTGTTTTTACACATTTTCTGTTTTTATGGTTTTATTTTGGATACTTTTAGTTACCTGTGGTATTATTTTTAATTTTGTACATTTGTTAGTACATTGAGATTCTCTGTTTGAATGATCACTTTTGAAATAGTACTGATGCTATTTGTTGATATGTGAATGTGTTTCAGAACATGTCAACTGCTTTTTAGATTTAAATTAGTTGCTGGGGACAGCAACGTTTAAATCTGGGAATGGGGTGTGAATGAATGACATGATTATGGTGGTATCACACAGTTGATGAGCCACAAACAGGGAAACATCTCAATCCTTTCTTTTAAATTCTTGTGAATGTAGTTTTAGGTAGTTTAGGTAGTGTTGTATATGTACAAAGGTTGGATTTAGAGTTGAGATGATGTGAATTTTATGAGGATAGGATGATCAAAGTTCTACATGATTGATCAAAAAATTTTGATGCAATTTGAAATCCTTGCATGTGTGCTAAATGATATGTTTGCATGACTTATGCTATGTGAGGAGTAGAGAGATCAGTTTGATGTATATAGAGGAATTCAAGCATGCACTCTGAACTGTGAGACATAGAGCCTATACAGAAAAAAAAATTTGTTCAGAGAGCACTTCACTGTATGAGTAACTCTAGAACTTGCCATGTTTCTAACTTGAAATAGTTCATGGTTTGTAAAGTAGAGTTTATAGAGGCATTTTTCTTTTGAACCAAATTCTCCTATTGCATGGAAGCCTTAAGCCAAACTTTTTGTGATAAAACTAAGAGCCCTGCACTTATTCCAGATCCTAAATTTTCAGATTATGTGTTCAGATATGGGGTAAGGAGGAAAGCTATGTTGGAGAAAGGTGTTTCTGCAATGAACAAAAATATTAAGTGTTAAGTGTTGGAAATTTGGAGAAAAAGAAGAATGAAAAAGAAAAAAAAGAAGTAAAGGCACAAAGTGCTTGGTTTGGAAAAGGAAAAGAAAAAGGAAATGAGGAAAAAGGGAAATCAAAACAACACAAAGTGTTGAAAGTTGGAAGAAAAGGAGGAAGGAAGTTCAAGAAAAAGAAAAGTTGTAGAAAAGGTGGTTAAAAGAGTAAATGAAAAGGAAGAAGAGAATGAGAAGGATTAAGGAGTACATAGATAAATTCAATAGTGATCCTCCTCTTATCTGAATCTGATTAATCTATCTAACCTTCTGCAACATCAAATCCTACCTTTAGCCAACTACGTGCCAAGCCATTTTTCCTTCTTCTATACAGAATCCTATTCCTAGTCAAGTCATATCACCAAAGCCTCTTTTGTTCTGCTTATGAATCACTGTCACTATGGAAAGTGAGAAGATGGGCAAGCTTATAGTAGCTTGAGTGCAGTGGAGATTGAGTGATGAGTACACCCTTAGACACTAGAGTGCAAGAGAGTTTATTCTTATAATTTTTGAGAAGTTCCAAGTGAGGGGGTGTTTTGTGTTGAAGGTCTCTGCATTTCATCTTACTGATCTGTTGAAAGTCATTGTGATGAGGTTAAGCAAGTCATAGTAAAAGATAGATTGTTGGGTTGTTAAATTGTATCTTGGAAAGTTGATCTGTCATATTTCAATCCAACCTCATAAATTTCATGTGTAAAGAATCTCAAGTCTTTCTCTGTCTTTAAAGCTATTGCTGAGGACAGCAATATTCAAATCTGGGAATTGTGATGAATCCTTAGTTCATCATGATTTTTAGCAGGAATAAGGATCAAATTGTGTGATTAAATAATGAAAAACAAGGTTAATGTCCTAAGATGTCCTCAATTACAAGTTCAAGAGCTTTATTGGAAATTTGTATGATTCTTGTAGGAAAAGCAAACTTGAAAGACAACTGGAGAAGGAAGAAGATTCTGGAGCTCAAGAGGAGAAAAATTGCCTAAGTGTTGAGCGCTAAAACGTCCACACTGAGTGTTTTAGCGCCTTGCTACAGGAAGAGGCCAAAACTTGCTGGTGATGAGCGCTAAAACGCCCACACAGAGCGTTTTAGCGCGCTGCTGCACTAAGAAGATGGAAAATTGCTGGTCTTGGGCGCTAAAATGGCCTGCAATAAGCGTTTTAGCGCCCTAAAGTGAAAAAATGATTCTGGTCTTCACCGCTAAAACGTCCAAATCAAGAGTTTTAGCGTTGGAGTCAGTTAAAGTCACTTGAGCATTCACTAAGTTTGGACGCTAAAACGGTCGTTCCTTAACATTTTAGCGTTGAAATCAGTTGAAATCAGTTGAAAGCAGTTGAGCAAACGTAAAGCATGGACGCTAAAACGGTCACTTATGGACGTTTTAGCGCCCACATCAGTTTTCTGTTTTTAATTGTAACACTATATAAGGCAAAGCCTTGACACTTAGAAAAGGTGCTGGATCTCAGGGATCTGAACTTGCTCTCTCTCTTAAACTTTAGTCTGACTTCTCTCTAAATTCTTTTAGTTTTAGTTTTTGTATTAGGATTTCTTTGTAATAGTTTGGAGATTGAAGACTTTCATCATGGAAATGAAGTTTGCTTCTTCTTCTCTTATCTATTCTTTAGTCATGTCTGAGTAGAGTCTTTGTAGTCTGAATGCAATGGAACTCCATGATAATATTATGTTGATTTGATTAATATGATGAAGCATTTTTCATGTGTTGATTTGAGATTTTCTGAGTTAATTATTTCTATCAAAGAAGTAGTATAGAACAGGGATGTTTATATGACTTCTGTATTTGATAATCTCAACATCAGAATTCTAGTACTCAAGGGATTGATGCTAGAATTCTGATGTAATCTTAAAACTTTAGTATTTCATGCATGTATTAAGAAAGAGATCACCAAGGGATTGGGGTTTTTGATTAATTTATCTATCAGGGTAGTAAGGGATTACATCTTGATGATAAGTAAAAGGTTGATTAACATCACATGGAAAGGAATTCATCATATGATCAATTTTTACATGGGTTATTATGGAGGAAAGTTGTTTTCTGACTACTTGTTGTTTTATTAATTCCTAATCCATATTTACTTTGTGTCAAATTACTTACAATCAATTTTCTGGTGACAAATTATTCATGATTTTTACAAACTCTTATTTGATTCAAATTAGTTTTCTATGGTATATTGGTGTTTGAACACAATTCCTCGTGGGAACGATCTTTACTCATCATTTTATTACTTGTACGACTAGTGCACTTGCTAAATGTCCAACAAACCTGCACCGTTAATTAGAGAAAATAATTAATTAAATGTGTGAAATTAGAAAATAATTCCATAATTAACCTTAATAATTATAAGAAGGCTTAAATAAATATAGAAAGTGATTAAGAATGCTGAAAGTCGCTTTTCGGACGAAAAGTGCAGATACTGATTCTGCTACTCGGTATAAATGCGTACCGATGAAGTATCCCGAAAAATTGTAATAAGTGTGGGAATATTACTAGAATAATATATAGGACTTGTAAATCAAGTTTCAAGTCAAAATAATGAGAACTGGTGCCAGAACTGATACTGGCTATGGAAAAGCGCCTACTGGTAAGGTGCTGCGAAAAATAAAATAAAAATAAGATAAATCTTAGAAAAATGAGTGGGGTCAGAATTCTAAGTTTGGGATTAAAATGCTAAGTGTAGCAATTAATGCTAATACTATGTGTTTAATGACTTAAACCTCTATAAATACATAACTTGGCCCAAAACCCTAGGCACCTTGCATTCCTACGTGACTTGTTGGGGTGGCTGATCAGTTTGCTACTGTTCCATTTCTCTCTTCCATTGTTCTTGACCACAAACTCAACCAAGTGATCATTTTCTTGGTTGCTTCTTCACTTAAACACCTTGGATGAGTGGGAACTATCATGGGGAGTGTGTGGTGAGCTCCATTCTGAGTTGGGGTTGCTGTTTTGGGAGGTTCTTTGGGCTGAGTTCCTTGCTTGGGTTTTGGGAGCCATTTTTCTTGGTTGTGGAAGCTTCAAGGAGCAACCTTTGTGAAGAGAGAACCATTGTGGTGTGCCATTTTCGTGCACCTTCAAAGTCAGAACCTTTGAGACAGTTTGGAGAGCTCCAAGAGCCATTGTTGCTCTGTTTTGAGCTTGGGTAAGTGTTACCAACCTTTGATCATGAGTTTTAATGATTAAAAGAGATGTCTTGGCATGTTTAATGAATTAAACAAGTAACCACCCAGTATATGAACCTAAAGAAATGTAAAAATGCATGCTTGGACGTTGCAATAGGTTAAAAACCCAACCTTTGGAAGGATATCTCGCGAAATGCAGAATTGCATTCTATCGCGAAATATCTGAATATGAATATCCGGATATTGATATCCGAATATGATATCCGGATATTGATATCTGGATATGGGGATCTGAATATCCGGATATTGGCAGAGAGATATCCGGATATTGATATCCGGATATGCCCCCGACAAATATCCGGATATTCTGGGTTTTCGAAGAACAGTAGCTGCACTGTTCATACAGAATGATGTTTGGGGTTGGTGGACCCTAGACTGGTTAAGTTGAGCTTCTGTATTGATTAGTTAATTCAGAATCTAAGTGATTAAGGGCTTGTGACTTTGTGAGAAGCCTTAAGACATGAAATGTAAAGGAAAGATGTTGTCCTTGTGTCTTATACTTGTTGAGTATGATTTTGATATGATTGTTGGTCCAAAAATATTGTGATTCTGCTGTGTTTGGGCTTTGAGATTGGTTTGACTCTTGGCTTGGTTTGTTAGCTTGCAAGGTAAGCTTTTGTGTCCTCGGTTTAGCCATTGTTGGTTCCACCATGTCCCATGGGGGGTGGTTTATATGCATAATGTTGTTTTCATGTATTGTTTTGATAAATGCTATTGAGCTGTTATATGCGAGTGCCTTTATGATATGCATGTGGTGTTCCACCTATACGGTAAGCCTGAGTATGTGGAGACGTACAAGATGGTGAGGTTGTGGGTGAGGTGCAAGCGGTGTTCCTTGTACTTATTGTGGGGTTGTAGACGTGCGTCTTGCATTTCTCTGGCCAGTAGAATAGTTAAAACACTCATGGCATGAATATCTGTTACACTGCATAGTTTTGGAACTTATACTATTAAATGCTTTTGAATTTATATTGCACGTGTAAGTGAGCTTGGGGTGGAAGATCCTTGAGGACCCCTTGTCTTACTGAAATTTCTTTTTAGAGATCCCACCCCACGTTTGGGGCACATATTTTAGGTTCAGGTAATGCGGGGGTTGAGACCTCTAGCGGCAGGAGGCCGGAGCTTAGCTGATATTATGTTGTTATGCTACTTATGCTGGATGCTGGATATTGACTGTTGCCTCTTATGCTTTTAGCTTCATGATTTTATTGTTGAGACTGTTGTGGGGCTTTGCTGCCTTGTTTGGATGAGCATGGGGATTGTCCATGCCACTTTGACTTGACTTTATGCTTAGTTGTTTCTAGTTGTAATTAATAATGTATCAGGATATTGTCCGGACTACGTGTTGTAGATCTGTGACTTAGATACTCACATCTATGTTATGAGGTATTTCAGTTAGTGGTCTTTTGCAATTTACATACAGGCGATGTTTTATGAAATGAATTAAGTAATTCAACTTGGCTAATGATAATGACGTCATAATTGAACAGAAAAAGATATTCTGCATTTTTAAATTAAGTGTGGCTTAATACGATGATATGATAACAAACCGAATATATACGGGGTGTTACACCATCCCCCCATGGGACATGGTGGAACAAACAATGGCTAAACTGAGGACGTGAAAGCTTACCTTGCAAGCTAACTATCCAAGTCAAGAGTCCAACCAAGCTCAAAGTCCACACACATCACAATCACAATCTGTTTGGACCAATAATTATATCAATATTCAAGCACAACAAGCATACGATATAAAGGCCACGACTTTCCTTTATGTTTCATGTATTTAGGCTTCTCACAAAGTCATAAGCTCTTAATCACATAGATTCTGACTTAGCTTAAGTGATACAGAAGTTCAACTTCCGCAATCTAGGGTCCACAAACCCAAAACAGCCTTCTGTATGAACAGTACCGCTACTGTTCTCGAAAACCCAGAATATCCGGATATTTGTCGGGGACATATTCGGATATCCAATATCCAGAAATCATTTTCGGATATGCATATCCGGATATCCATATTCGGATATCACGAGACCCCATATCCTGATACTAATATCCGGATATTTTGCGACAGAATGCAGTTTCTGCATTTCGTGAGATATCACTCCAAAGATTCAACTTTTAACCCACTAGATCGTCCAAGCATGCATTTTTATTCTCTTTTAGGATCATATACTAGTTGGTTACTTGTTTAACTCATTAACATGCCAAGACTCAACCTTTAAGCAAAGAAAACTCATGATCAAAGTTTAACAACTCACCCAAGGTTTCAAAACAGAAAAGGAATGCTCTTGGAGCTTTCTATAAAGCTCCCAAGATTCTGACTTCACAATGCACAAAAATGACACACCAAGAAGGGTCCTTTCTCATCAAAGACCACTCCTTGAAGCACAAAACACCAAGAAAAAGGCTTTCACAACACACACCAAAAAGTCAGCCCCTTCCCAATACACTCACAGCATCTGCAACTCAAAAGATGACTCTTTTCCCACTCCCTAAGGCTCACACCCAAGTGTTTACTTGTTTAGAGATGAAGAAATGACAGAAAAGAGGTGACTTGGAGAGATTCTCATGCAAGGAAGGCCAAGGAAGAGGGTGGTAGCAGCTCACCTCAGAAACTTCACGTAGCAGGCAACAAAGTCTGACCTAGAAGTGTGTGCCAAGGCCTTATATAGGCCACTAAAGTTTTATCGCATTGTATTAGCGCTAATAGCAACGCTTAACAATTTAATCCCAAACTTAGGATTCTGAACCTACTCATTTTTCTAAGATTTTTCATATTTTTATTTTATTTTTCGCAGCACCTTTCTGGTACGCGCTTTTACATAGCCAGTATAAGTTCTAGCACCAGTTCTTAGTATTTTAACTTGAAACTTGAAATCAGAGTCCTATATATTTCTAGGAATATTCATGAAATTATTATAATTTTCCGGGATACTTTATCGGTACGCATTTATACCGAGTAGCAGAACCGGTGTCTGCACTTTTCATTAGAAAAGCGACTTTCAGCATTATTAATCACTTACCATAATTATTTAAGTCTTATCATAATTATTAGAGTCAATTATGGAATTATTTCCTAATTTCACACAATTAATTAATTAATTTCCTTAATTAATAGTGCGGGTTCTTACAAGAACCACGCAGCCCTGTAGGAGACAGAGAACATGAATTGTTCAGAACGCCCCTGCACATGGGGTTGTTTCTGGTAGTTTTTGGAAAATTTATTTCTGCTTCGTTTCTTGGTCAAATTAGGTGTGTGATATGTCAAATTGAAGCTTGAGGTGTCTAGTTTACTGTATAAAATTTGAGAGCAATTGGATGAGTGAATTTGCCATAATCATTGAGAGAGTGTAGGCTGTTAAGAGCCCTGTTTGAGGTTGGCTGGCTGATTTGCTTGTCCAACTTCCAACGGCGATAACCGGAGCAAACGAGAACTTTATAACTCGTGTGATAGCTTGTTAGAAAGGTAATTAAGTCTAGAATAACATACTAAAAGATGAGAGGTTTGCGGCATGCGGTTTGTCCGTAGTAATTAAAATACCGAACCACGTTCGAATAGGTAGAAAACGTAAAAGTGAGATTTTAGCAAAGTGGATTTATGGGAACCCCTTAGTGACTTGAGAGAAGTGTTATATGATATTTAGGCTGCTTAAATAATTATTTCGCAAAGAGTTTTCAGTTACGGTCACGGATTTTATTTATTACGCTTTTATTGTTTTAAATGCTCGCGTAATGAAAAGAAAAAAGTTTACTCGCATTTTTATAAATGAATTGTTGTGATTGTAACTGCGCTTAATATCATAATCAATGTTAACAATACCGGTGTACAACAGGCTGTTACACATTCAGCTTAGGGCTAAAATTTCTTGGAACCCATATATATTATCATCAACCTTTTTAGTCTTTACTTGGTGGTTGTAGAGGTTGAGGTAAGGTTATCTCTCTGAAAGTGAGAGAGTACCCACATGCTTTCTATTTTCCCTTGAGACATAGTCTGAAAGATCTGTCACTATCCAGTTTCAAGGAGGTTGTTCGTGCTGCAACGTTGAGGTGAACAGTTCGTGAAGATGAATCGTACATGAGAAGATTCTACACAAGATCTGTGCATAAAAAGGTAATTTTAAACGATGATGATCTGTTGCATCCCAAACTGCAATGGTCTAAAACACTTCCGCATAATCTATTCATTATTTTCATTAAGTCAATTAAATTATCATTATTAATGATAATGGAGCCATATTCAATTACCATTATTTCCAATAATAATTGAGTGACTTAATTTTTCATTAAAGCAATTATAATGGAGTCTCACCTACACCAAATCACTCATGCCTGGATTTTTCTTTCAAACCCCGGTTATAATACGGAACGTTTGATATTATTATTTTTCATAGTAGTCCCTCTGTTTGAAACTTTCTAACATGTCAACAATGCAGGGCAACCTGGGGTGAGGCTATCTAGCTAAAAGTTATTATTTATATACTAGAAATACCTTCACATCCAATCCTAGAATAACAAATTTTTTAGCAAAGATTATATAGTCTTCTACTGTGTTGTTATTTATATGCCGAAGATGCTTCCCCTCTATTTTATCCCTCTATCTATATTCAACCCTCCAAACTACCTAAACAATCCTTATCTTCTTTATTTGAAACTTGGTTGCCAGTTGCCGCTACCATTATTCAATCTTACCTTCGATTATTTAATGTAATAATCAATTATTTGTTTCAATTGATTATCTGACCTAAATAAAATGCTTATGATCAATCATAATTCTATAATACAAAAAATTGAGCATCTACAACCTAAAATAATTTACCCTTTGAACAAAATAAATAAGTATTTAAATTTAAAAAGGAAGAAGGATCTTTTGATTCCTGTATAAAAACATATAAGATGTTGCTTCCAATATATATATATATATATATATATATATATATATATATATATTTAAAAAGATGTCTTAGTCTTCCTATCAGTCATTTATATCTATAAATATGACCATTATAATTTATTGAGAATTAGTAAATAATTAATCGATATAATTTAATAAATTACAGCAATAAAACATACAGAGATCAATAGAGGTGAAGAATAAAATTTCTTATTTTTATACTTAAGTTAGATGATTCATCCCGATTAAAAAGTACTTATAATTTTTAACTAAAATTGAAAGCCATAAAATTACATTTCTATTCTTTTATATGATTGATTTTTTTTCATATATAATATAGAGTTTATAAATAAATTTCTATATATTTTAAGAATTTTTTTTTTTTCTAATCAAGCTTCCGGTACATGGGACAAAGTGGGCTAAATTGATAAAGAATACATGGTTGACTCTCCGTTGGGTACAATAATTAGTTAGCATTCAGCAATGACTGCTGAGGCATGAAACGTACCTGTTTTTTTCAATTTTTTTGTGGTCCCTACTTTGTTATTATTTTCTGTCTTGTAGGTAATTAGTTTGGTGTTTTTTTGAAAATTGAAATTGTAATCGTTTTGTTAGAAGTATTCCAATCGGTTCATCGCTTCGTAACTAATTCGATTCGGGGCGGGTCCAGTTTAAACCCCTCCCAAATGTGGTACTGAGAAGATTCAAACACGTGCTCTTATTCCCACCTGCTTAGCTCCCATGCGCCAACTGAGCTACCACCGTTTGGTTGAAACTGACATCGTTGACAATGAACCCCATTTTTTTCGTTTTATTTTGTTATTTTCTTTCTTACGTCCCTTAGCACACTTCAAATCAAGTTTCGACATAATGTACATTTGTTTCCCTTTCAAGAGTGGACTTCAGTATCTAAACCCATTTTAAAAATATTTTTTTATTATATGTTACACTATCATGTCGACATTTGACAACACATTGTTAGTCAAGTAATTAATAGATAAATAAATAAAACCATGGCGATCGTTGCCATCTATATAAATGCACCTCGAAATCTCCTATTAATCCTGATTTTCAGGACCTACCTTGACACAATATATAGATCATTATTTTTCTCTTTTTCGTTAAACTTTCAAGCTTCCTCGTATCCTATCACCATGGCCTGGTTTAAGAGAAACATACAACTCTTGACTTTTTTTATCTTTGTGTTCCTTGTACTCCCAACTTTAGTTGTTGGTGATTGCACATGTGACCCAGGGGATGATGTTCGAGATAAAGCCAAAGCTCTTAGATACAAAATAGCAGCTTTAGTATCAATACTAATTTGTAGTGCAGTGGGTGTTTGTATCCCATTCCTTGGTAAAATTATACCTGCTCTAAGCCCTGAGAAGGATATTTTCTTTGTAACTAAGGCCTTTGCTGCGGGTGTTATATTGGCCACTGGTTTTATTCATGTGTTGCCTGATGCATTTAATGATCTTACATCACCTTGTTTAAATGCGCATCCATGGGGAGATTTTCCATTCACTGGATTTGTGGCTATGTGCACTGCTATGGGTACCCTTATGGTTGATACTTATGCCACTGCTTATTTTCAGAAATATCATTTTAAGGATACCCAAGTGGAGACTGCAGATTTGGAGAAGGAACCCGGGCATGAAGGGCATGTGCATGTTCACACACATGCAACACATGGTCATGCACATGGAAATGTTCTTTCTGAGTCCTCAGAACTTCTTCGACATCGGGTCATATCACAAGTAATATATTTAATTTTTTTAACTTTTAAATGTAGTATTTCAAGATGGGTTTTCTTCTTATCTTAAGTTGATAATTTTTGAATTTTTAAACTCGAAAGCTCTTTACCACTTGAATCGAGAGTTGTTTTGTTGATGATAATTTTTGAATTTTGAATTGTTATTGATTGTGATTGAGGGTTTTGATTGCATTATAGGTACTGGAGCTGGGAATTGTGGTTCATTCAGTCATAATAGGAATTTCTGTGGGAGCCTCAGAGAATCCAAAGACAATAAAGCCCTTGGTGGCTGCTTTGACTTTTCACCAGTTCTTTGAGGGGATGGGACTTGGAAGTTGCATAACTCAGGTACTATATAATATATATCATAAAGATAAGTGCTTCTTCACTTGCATCTAATATTTCCTGATGAAATTTTTTATTAAACTATATCATGGCCTAAGCACAGCACCGACACACACACACACAAAAAGAGTAAAATGACTTTGTATTGAGATTTTTGCGATTGGGAGCCATGTGATTGGTTCGGTGTAGGTGAGAAGCATGAAACTCTCTGATTGGTTCGGACTTTTCCTAATTCTTTTAGTATCTCTCTAGGAAGTTTCCAAGAAAGCATAAAAGTTCGGATGATTAGTCATCGAGTTTTCAAGCAATCCTATCCGTAATTATTTAATTTGTATATTTTTTCTGTTAAATGAGATAAATTATCTTTTTCTACCATTTGAGATTAAAAAAAAAATACAGGATATTTATGAAATTTTGTTTCTATTTTATAAAATAAAATTTCTAAAAATATCTTGTAATAATTATTTCAAATCTCAAAATGATATCACTTAATTTTATATTAAAGTCAAAAATAGCTTTATCTCCTCTCATAGAAAATATTATTTTTTATTAGTCAAGAAGATTAAATTTAAAAACAAAATTACATATTTTTGAATCATTAAAATAATTATTAAAAAAAACTAATCAACACTTTAAAACCTATGCATTTGTTGGGTGTGGTTGTTTTTTCCTATTCAAATGACGGAGAATTCCATTAACTGTTGACTAAAAGAAAATGACCGTATCGTATCATATCCTTATGAGAGAAAGACAGAAAGTATATATTTTAATTTTTTTTTTCTGTTATGACTACTTTTTTGTATGTATCTCTTTGCTCTTAATTTTTTTGCAAAAGGATTGCTTCGTGCATATCATTCAAAGTGAACCTTTCTATTTAAAAATTGAAAGTAGTATCTTTAATGAAGAATATATTTATCATGTCACGTGTAATATATAAAAAAATATATGAAATTCATTAAAGTAAAGAGAGAAAAATAAAAAAATGAATCCTACCCACTTTTTATATGTGCTGGAGACATATTCTCATCTTTTATACCTCAAAAGTAGCGAAAAAAATGAACTTTTTGAAGAAACTATTAAAACAGATGTTAAACTTTCGTTCATTGTTGGCCACACCACACATTTAGGGATTTGGCTCTCTCTATGTATCTATACAATTACTTTAGCAATAATAGATATGATATTTTATATTTCTGTTACATCTCTAGTGAAAAATAGAGAAGATAAAACCTACATTGTTTTGTGACTTTTGGGAAGTGAAATTATTGCAGGCAAAATTGAAGACGCTATCAGTTACAATCATGGGATTATTCTTTGCTTTAACTACTCCACTAGGGATTGCAATAGGTATTGGGATCACAAATGTTTATCATGAAAACAGTCCAACTGCACTTATTGTGCAAGGGACCTTCAATGCAGCATCATCTGGGATCTTAATATATATGGCACTTGTAGATCTTCTTGCAGCTGATTTTATGAGTCCAAGGATGCAAAAAAGTGGTAGGCTTCAATTAGGAGCCAATCTATCTCTTCTCATTGGAGCGGGTTGTATGTCTCTTCTGGCCAAATGGGCTTAAGGCCAAGTTGTTCATATGTGTTTCAATTTTTTTTTTCCGCCAAATTTTTACTGTTTTCAATTTGGTGTTGTTGCCTATTAAGCAAAGAATAGCCCAACCTATTTAAAAAAAAAAAAAAAAGAATAGCCCAACCTTCTTTCGCTATGCTTACGTTAAAAGTTAATGAGTTCCGTTATAAAAAGAAGAAACAAAAAATATTTGTGGAACTCACTCACTTTTATGTAAGTGTGGTAGGAAAATTTTTTCAGAAGAAAAAACAAAAATATTTTTCTTTTAAAATAAAATGGGTTATTGTTTATCAAATTTTTGTGTCATTAATCCATCCTTATTAACCACGTATTTGCTTCAGGGCTTGAGGTTAACTATATTTTAAAAAATTCATTATTTAATACATACAGATTAGCAATTACTCTATTACAATCAGAAAAAGTGAAGAATGAAGGAACTTGAAGATTGAATTGAAACTTTCATAGAATCATTATACTAAATCAATACGGTAGGTCTCTATATATAGCAGCTAATAGAATACCAGAATAAAACCAGTGCTAACAGATATTATAACTGCAAATTGAAATGTAATTGCACGAGAAAAGAGCACGTGAACTTGTGCCAAAAATAAATAACAGGACTCAATTACTTAGTGCAACTGAAATAAGTGGAAAACTATAGAGCTCTAATTAATATACTCAGCTGTAGTTTGTTGGGTATGGTTTACTTATATTAAAATTTTGTTTACATTTTTACTTATTTATTTGTATACAAATGTTATTTTATTAAAAATTATCTACAAGCTGTTAACCAAAACAATTGTTTCTCGGCTAAAACATGTTTTGGATAAAATTATTTCTCCTATCCAGGTTAGTTTTGTGCCAAATAGGCAAATCCATGATAACATTACAATTGCTCAAGAGCTTATTCATGTTAAGAATAAAATGAAAGGAAGAAAAGCGTACATGGCAATCAAAATTGATTTGGTTAAAGCTTATGATAGAGTTAGTTGGTCCTTTATGCGTAGGACTCTTGAGGAGATTCGAATCCCAAAAGTTCTGATTAATATAATCATGCAGTGTCTGTCATCTTCTCGGATCAATGTTTTATTGAACGGTGGAAAGACTGAGGAGTTTGATACTTCAAGAGGTTTGCGTCAAGGAGATCCACTATCTCCATATATTTTTGTTATGGCTCTAGAGAAGCTTTCTCACATTATCTTTACGGCCAATAGAGGAGGTTTGTGGAAGCCAATTAAGGCAGGGAGAGGTGGACCGGAGATATCGCATCTAGCTTTTGCAGATGACTTGATGATGTTTATGGAAGCAAAGGAAGATCAAATTCTCACCTTGTTAAAATGTTTGAGTCTGTTTGAGGAGATGTCTGGCAAAAAATTGAGTGTTGATAAAACCTGTATTTTTTTCTCAAAGAATACTCCTGCTGAAACAGTGGATAAAATTGTTCAAATTAGTGGTTTTAAACGGGTTTGGAATATGGGAAGATACCTTGGAGCTATAATGCAATATGGGCGAATTTCGAAGAGTTTATATGTTGGTTTAGTGGATAAAGTGCAAGAAAGAATGAGCAACTGGCAGAAACAGTGTCTTTCTCAAGCTGGGCGCATTACATTATCTCAATCTGTGTTATTTGCAATTCCTTATTTTCAGATGCAAAGCTGCAAGCTTCCTAAATCAGTTTGCAATCAAATTGAGAGAATTCAGAGGGATTTTATTTGGAGCGATCAAGATAACCACCGTAAACATCATCTTATTAGTTGGGATGTAATTACTGCTTCGAAGGTAGATGGAGGATTGGGTTTCAAAAGTCTCGAACTAATGAATGATGCCTTTTTGGCTAAAAAATTTTGGAGGATGTACTCGCAGCCTCATCAGTTATGGGCGCAGGTGCTTCTTGCTAAATATAAAAGGGGTAACAGAAATCAGGCTATGTTTGAAGCTAAAAATGGAGATTCTAGTCTTTGGAAAAATATGTGTAGGATGTGGCACACTATGGAAGGAAACTTGTTGTGGGATTTAGGTAATGGAAAGGAGATTCGGTTTTGGGGTGATAAATGGCTTCCGATGGAAAGTACGTTGCAGGAGCTGGTTATCGATGTGGACAGTGTAAGAAATGACAATCTGAGAGTGGTTGATATGGCCACTCATGCTGGGAATTGGGATATGGGGTTGATTCGGTCAATGCTTCCAAGTCATATCTCTAATATGATTTATAGTATTCTGCCTCCAAAAGATGATGATGGACCGGACAGGCTGATTTGGAGTTTCAATAACAGTCATTTAATCATGGTAAGTGAGATTTATAATTGCATTTCTGGTCATGCAAACGTGGATGTAGAAGCTAGGAAAATGTGGAATTGCCTTTGGTCATGGAATGGTCATCAAAAGGTGAAAATATTTGGGTGGAAATTGTTACATCATCAGTTATTAACCAAAAGTAGAATTGCTAGGTGGAATGAGGGTAATAGTAGTTGTCCGTGTTGTGGGGAAAATGAGGAAACGATTTTGCATGCTTTGAGAGATTGTACCAATGCAAAATGGATTTGGGATCGGTTTCTTCCCATATCAGTTAACAGAAGCGTTTTTCAACCAGGATCTTTATCAATGGTTGTATAGTAACTTTGTGATTATTCCTAGCGGTGTGCAAGAGAAGTGGCGAACAGCATTCATGGTAACCTGTTGGAAAATTTGGTTTTGGACAAATATGCAAAATCATGATCAACATACTCCTTCTTTGGAGATCAAGATTGAGATTATTTCCAAGTGTGTGCATGATATTGAGGTTAGTTATAGTGAGGCTGGTAGACATAACAAGAATATTGGCTATAGTCGGTTGAATATTTGTTGGCAGTTTCCTATCGATGGTTTTGTAAAAATAAATACGGATGGAGCAGATCGTGGTAATCCGGGATTGGCTGCTTGCGGGGGGTGATAAGGAATTCACAAGGTAATTGGATAACTGGTTTCTCCTTTAGATTGGGTTTTTGCTCAGCTTATAAAGCAGAACTTTGGGGTATTCTTCATGGCCTTGAGGTGGCTTGGAATGCTGGCTACAGAAGGGTCATTTTGGAAAGTGATTCGAGTTCGGCAATCACTGGGCTCACCAATCAAGGTGCAGCAGTTCGTGAGGAGCGGTTGCTTTCTCGTATACGAACATGGATTGGTAAGGAATGGGAAGTTAGAATTCAGCATAATTTTAGGGAAGGGAATATATGTGCAGATTGGTTGGCAAACTACTTGTTAAACTCAGTGGAGCAGGTTGATCAGATTTTCTTTGAAGAACCTCCTGGTGGAATTTTTCTGTTATTCATGGCGGACCTTGCGTCTATGGGGAGAGAGCGTTTAGTTACTCTTCCTTGTTAGTTTGTTTTTGTTGTTTTGTTTGCTGGGGTTTAATCCCCTTGTGTTTATAAAAAAAAATTAAATTATGAAAAAATTATATTTTGTATAGAATATTTTATGAAAGTGTTAAATATTTATTTGTTAAAATAATTTTGAGTGTATTGAATATGATAAAAATAAAATAAAAGTTTTTAAAATTATAATTTTAAATGGTCTGCGGGCTGGCCTGAGCCCATAGGGCTTTTGGTCCATGCGGACCTTATTATTGTGGGTCATTTGACCCTGCGGGACTTTTGGCACTAATCCACAATGGGATGGACTGACCTATTTTAGCAGTTATAATAGATGTTTTACATGGTATTAGAGTCTCACTGACCAAGTGGTCACAAGTGTGATCATCATTGTCCCTCATTCTATTAAAATAATAATTAAATATTATGGAATTTCTTAGCAAATGTAAACTGAGTTTGATGCATCATCAGCCCTCCACGTTCAATGGGCTCTCGTACAAGGGGTATATTAGAAAAATATAAAAATCATAAATGCAATATCATCCAACGGTATTTTACAATATCTATTGATGTCGAGAGTAAATCATCTCATGTTAAAATTTTACATAACCTAGTCATGTGAAATTTTTGTGTTTATCTCTCTCTTCACATGTATTAAATAGATGTGGTCCAATTATAATTAATGAAGAAAGAGATAGACAAAAAATTTCATATAACTAGATAATGTAAAATTTTAACATGAGAGGATCCATTCCTATAAATATCTTCTTTTGGAATGATGTTAATAAGAATTGAATCTATTATGGGTAATCATTCTTAAGAATTAGAGTTTAAAGCAAAAAAGAAAAGAAAAGAAGGATGATAACGTTTAAAGAGTAGCTAGGGCTCTTGAGTTGCTTCCCCAACGCACAAAACCATTGGCTACTTTCATTCAAGTAAACAATCATCCGAAGAAAAAACACAATACAAACACACTTCTTTTGACACATAAAAATATTGTGATCTAATGCAGAAGTTGGACCCAAATAAAGAGGATACATAATTTTTTATAAATGATTATGTTGTCAGAAACATAAGTTATGGCCCTTAGTACTTTGGAAATATAAATTTTGTAGCATGCAAATATTGGTACTTGTGCACGGGAAAACACGGACACGGAAATTTTCAAAATTTTGCGTGTCCGACACGAACACGTGTCCGTCACACGGTCAATATTTAGGGACATGCGGTCAACTCTCCGATACGTTTTGACACATTTTTTTGACATGCAGTCAACTTTTTTGGACACGCGGTCAACGCTCGGACACGCTCGGACATATTTGATTGGTTATATGACTTATTATAGACTCTTATATGTATTAAATATAAATTATATTATATATATTAAAAATTTTATTTAATATCAAAACGTGTCCCAACGTGTCAAAATATGACATTTTTTAGTGTGTCGTGCCCCGTGTCCCGTGTCAGTGTCCGTGCATCATAGCTTGTGCACTGCAAACTGATGTAATTGGCAACTTTGGTATGTGTGAAATGGATGCAAGTTAACAGCCGCACTGCACATGGTTAGCTGCATCGCTTGCAGCTAGGGGTGTAAATGGATTAGACCGGTCTACAAGGGTCTACGGCCTAGCCTATATTAGGTCGAGCTTGACCTAGTGCAAATAGTAGAATAGAATAGATCTAGTCTTTTAAAAAAAACATTTAAAAAACAGGCCATAGGCTTTCTTGTGCATGTCGGGCCTATAAGCCTACAGGCCAGCCTATATCATATTGTTTATTTTAAATAAAATAAATAATTTTGAATGGGTTAGAATATTGTAACAATCAATTAAGGTTACTATCAATTAATTTCACCGTTAGATCAATTATGTTGATTCAATGGTTACATTTATTTTCATCTTTGTATGGTTATGATTTCTCATACTTAATACTTTATATTTATTTCCACATTTGTATGTTTGTGATTTTCCATATTTAATGCTTTCACATTAAATATGGGAAATCATAACCATACAAAGATGAAAATAAATATAATCGTTAGATCCATATAATCGATCTAATGGTGAAATTGATTGGTAGTAACCCTAATTAGTTGTTACAAGAATCTATCATATTTTGAATAATAAAGTAATATTATTTTACTTATTCCTTTAATTGTTGAATTTTTAATAGGCTTAAACAGGCTAATAGGTCTAGGCCAAGGCTTTTATTTTTCAAATATAGGTTAGGACAGACTCATAATTTGGGGCCTACACAGGCTAATAGACCAGGCCAGACCCAATGATTTTTACACAGGCTTAACCTATTTAAGCCAAAGATTAGCCTATCATAGCCTATTTACACCCCTACTTGCAGCAAAGAGACGAAAAACAAATCACAATATTGTTGGCAGCACAAGTTGCAAAATGATTGGTTCAATAAGAAGGTTTCAGTGTAGCACGCAGCCACAACTTTATAGTGGTCCAATAAGAACATTTCTTCACCTTGAAGAAATTGTAGACTCCCCAACTATATATAGCGGTTAGCTTCATTTGTTCAAAGCACCGAGTGTGAGAGTTAAACACTTCTATTCCGACATAAAAAATTGATATATTGCATTTAAAATAAAAAATTATAAATTTATGGTTGTTTTAAAAATATTTATGTATTTATTGGACAATGTCACGTCCCTTATGGGCGTCACATATCACGCCTAAAGAGGGCGTCACTGCCTGGTGGGTCATGCCCAAACTAGGCGTGACATGTGACGCCCAAAAGGGATGTGACCCATGCAGTCTATATAATCCCTCATTTTTTCTTTTTTACCACTTCACACTCTCACTCTAACCTCTCTCTAAGACGATTGTACTCTCTACCTTACATGAAAATTTGCGTAGCGAAGCTTTGCTAAGAAATGTAAGTTTTTAATACCTGCTACGTATACGTTTAAATTACAGTGCTACATTAGGAATATGTTAGGATTTAGCGTATATTAGTGACTTAGAAAATAGTTATAGTGACTTAGGAATTTTATAGTGAGTTATGAATGCTGTAGTGACTTAGGAATATTATAGTGACCTAGGTATTATTATTATTATTTAATTACGAATTAATTAGTGACTTAGGTATTATTATTAGTATTATTTAATTATGAATTAATTAGTGACGTAGGTATTATTATTATTATTAAATAATGATGAATTAATTAGTGACATAGGTATTATTATTATTTAATTACGAATTAATTAGTAACCCAGGTATTATTATTATTTAATTATCAATTAATTAGTGACCTAGGTATTATTATTATTATTTAATTACGAATTAATTAGTGACCCATGTATTATTATTATTATATAATTATGAATTAATTAGTGACCTAGGTATTATTATTAATTAATAATGAATTAATCTACTTCATTATAAAATTGTTAGGAATATGATGTGATAATAAGTACGATATATTGTTACTTACGAATGAATTAATGACCTAGGATTTTTGCTTAATAATTTTTATAGTGAATTATGAATTTGCTTAATTAATTTTTAAATAAATTTTGATGTTACATGTTGTAAGTTGTTGTTTTGTAAATTATTTTCAATGTTGTATTACACTTGTATGCATAATTTTATTATAAATTAACGGTTATAATAAATTCTCAACTTTATATAGTTTTTTATCATGGCTGATTTATAATCATATCATGGCTGATTTATAATCAACCAACAAATTATGACTTCATTATTCAATTACTAAGATTGGTGCAGTCGCAATAATGAAGAGTTCCGAATTGAAAATAAGAATATTTATCGAATTATCTTAATTACTTTGATATTTCTTTTTTTTGTTTCTACCTACGTAGTTTTTACAACTTTTGTTATTATGTTATTATTTTCCATCAAATTTTCGAACCATTATTTGAACTCCTCGTTATTTTTCTTGATTCATCATCATCTGGGGGTTCTGCATCCAATCATGAGTCAGAGCCTACCGATCCTAGTATGTATATCATACCTGGTCCGTATAGGTGGGAGGTCCTTCGAAAAAGGATGCAGAGTTCCCATATTTTGCAGCAGGTGTGGAATACAGAACATGTTCGTCAGTTGAAGATCTGGCATGGCAAGGTATAGGGGGCCACCTGTCAGTCCTATTCTAGATGTGGTCATCGATTACCTCATGCAGGCTAGATTTACACATGTTGCATGCATGCAACATATTCAGGTATGCACTTGATGATGTAACAACTTATATAGTTATTCAATACAATGACATACCGTGTGATAATTGTATAATGTATTTTAGATTGATGTCACATTTATTAGTGCTCTGGTCGAGAGGTGGAGACCAGAGACACATACTTTTCACATGACACAGGTGAGATGAGTATCACATTGCAGGATGTGGCCGGTATACTGAGATTGCCTATTGACGGGCAAGTCGTTACCGGATCTACATCCGAGGATTGGCCTGCCATTTATGAGGCTGTTTTTGGTGCCAGGCCTCGGGCCAGTGAGTTTCATGGCTCAGGCGACCTACGCATCTCATTCGTCAATCAGTTGTGGGCCCATTGGAGTGATGCAGCTGGGGATCATGATCGAGAGATCTTTTTCACGAGTGCACATATTGCTTGTATGCTAGGGTGTTGGCTACTGTGCGGTCTAGAGGTAGCAACATGGGTTGTCGTCTAGTCCCGTTGCTTGGGGAAGGATTTGATGACATTTAGTTGTCAAGAATACATCATCCACGTACTGGAAAGGATTCTGGAGAACACTTAAAGCAGTAGCAACGGCGTGACTACACGGGTATTTGAAAGCCTTAAACTTTCCACATTGACAGAACCTCTCTGGCAGATTGACAGAATATGATCGATCCCATCCCTCGTCAACCTCAAAGACTGTGTGATCAACGTTATATGCATGCACATAGTGGCCTGTAGCTAGATGTTCGTTGTGCTTGAGCAGTTCAACAACATTTTTGCAATGACGATATGCAGATTGAAGTTGCGAAGCAGCTGCTTTACCCCTGGTAACAAAATAATGAATCAATCTATTGTATGTGTGCTTAACCAGAGCAGTTATTGGCATATTTCTTGCCCCTTTTAATATGCTATTTACAGATTCTGCCAAATTAGTTTCCATATACCCGTACCTGCATCCTTCAACATCGTATGCACGCGTCCACTTTACCTTAGGGATGGCATCAATCCACTCAGCAACTTGAGGACTAGCTTCACGGAATCGAGCAAAACCTCTTTCAAAATCAACCATTGACGGGGTATAACCTGCATGAAAAGCTTAATGTTATCAGCTTCAACAGATGTAAGCCACAAAAACTGGATAATTTCAGTTGAGCCAAAAATACCTAAATTCTTTAATGTCCGCTTCAATCTCTAATTTCGAAACTTCTGATTGAAGTTTCTTGCAATATGACGAATACAAAACACGTGATATGCATTTGGTGGCTGCCAATTACGGTTATTCTCCACAGCATATATTATGTTACGATGTCGATCGGAGATGAGGCATATGTTTGACATTTGCGTAACATGAGCACGAATATTAACAAGAGAATAGTCCCAGGATTCCAAGGTATCACCTTCAACGATGGCAAATGCAATGGGTAAACATTCTTCATTTCCATCTTGGGTCGTGGCCACCAACAATTTGTCTTTGTACTTTCTATATAAATGTGTGCCATCAATCTGTATGACTGGTTTGGCAAATTTGAATGCCTCGCAACACTGTCTAAACATCCAGAAGATACGATAAAACACTGCTTTTCCAGGGATTATTCCATGCTCCACATAATAATCATTTGTTTGAATATGATAAAAAGAACCTGGAGAAAAGTGAAGCATGTATTGAAACCACCTGGGCAAACAAGCATATGATTCCTCCCAATCACCATACATCATTGTAATTGCTTTCTGCTTCGCATACCATGCATTTCTGTACGAAACTTTGATTCCATATTTATAGGTGATCCTTTCCTGAACCAGTGCAATTGAGACTGATGGTTCTTCCCTTATCATCCCTAGCAATGAAGATGTTACATACACATTAAGTATAACGTATATAAGTAGTAACATATATTTTCAAAGATGCATACACATTAAGACAAAATACGTACCTAGAACGAGCTCCGCAATGACGTTAGCATCGAGCTGTCTATGACCCTGAGAAATGTGGTCATTCAAACAATTGTGATCCCCCACCCTATCTGGTAATCTTCCAATTTTCACCAATCACTGGTTTTATCGCCCTAACATGCAACGGGCAACCTTTATCATACACACAACATTTCATGCTTAACTTTGCATGCGTGCTCTCAATTACAATTGCATCTTGATGCTCCCTCATGAGGTTGTGCTTCAGTGCTATTTGAACCTCCTTTTTCGCTGCAAATTCCTGGTTCACAAATAACTTGTCACCCAGTTGCCACAGACCTTGTATTGATCCTGATCCCAAAACAGAACCATCAGTGCATGATTCTTGTTCGCTCCGATAGCTGCAATCAATATGTGTTTAATATAGAATTCCTTCCCAAAAAGGAATAACAACATCGTCATCTGCATATACGAATTAAAACTTGTTAATACATTATTCAAACGCCCTAAATCACATACGAGTTATTCTGTAAAATACATTGATGATGATCTGTTAATTGTGCAGAGCCCATGTCATTAAGTTGCGAGATTTGAGACTCCATTGGTTCATGGTATACTAGGATTTGAGACGCACCCATATCACCGTCTTCATCTCCTTCAGAAGCACTAGCATCCTCGGCACATTCTTCCATTGCGATATTTTCATCATCGTCGTCGTTGTCGTCATGCATAACCCAAGTAGGATCATTTTCATCTCCCTAAGAAATGTTAGCAACTGGAGAAGCATAAGCAGCAGACGTTGATGCAAGACAGGGAGAATTTAAAGCAACTGACCTCATCGGTAAGACTACATCCTCTGCTCCGGCAATGTCCACATACAACTCCAGAAAATCTTTCCTTGACTGGTTGAAAAATTCTTCCATTATCATCTCGACGTCTTCATCATCAACCACTTACAAACTAATGTATTGATTAGATTGCCATAACCTTGTGGTGATCTAAGTGATACATTATTTACCTTGAAGAGTTAATTTTTGATGAATTCTCTGATGCAGTTACTTCGTCGGCCTTCCACCTTCCTACCATTATAATATAACACAACACGAACAGAATCAGAATGTGAACTCATTTTAAAATGGAATAACAAATAAAATAAAAAACTAAATTTAAGCTAATAATTATGTATGTAAATGTAAGAATTGATGGTAGAGAAGAGTGCATAGAGTGATAAGGGTTTATATAGACTTTTTTGCATCATTCAAGCCATGGGGAGGCAGCATGGCTGCATGTGTCACGCCCAAACTGGGCAGCACATGTGACGCCCTATTTAGGCGTGACCCACTTGGGTGTCACGCCTAGTGACGCTCAATTTGGGCGTGATATTATGCAATAAATTTGTAAATATTTTCAAAACAGCGATAAATTTGTAATTTTTTTATTTAAAATACAATATATTAATTTTTTTGCTCTTCTATTCCCATAGTTTTTTTTTTTTTTGGTCAGCATTCCCATAGTTTTTTTATGTATCCAATTTTGTGTATTATCCTGTGAGGATTATTGGGACTGGGGTTTGAGTGCTTCAATTAATTTCACCTTTTGTACTCTATGTTATTTTAGTAGATTTTTTTATCTATCCTCACATGTGAAGTAGCACACTGCCGAATCACGTAAACACTTGTGTCTAGTGGATGTGTCATTTATTCTCTAGTTTATTTTCTCTATCTCATATTTAGCATTAAACTGATTCGTTTCATAACAGATTATACTCATGGTTCAGATACAAAATCCAATCATTTAAAAAACAAAGTTGCTTCTCTATAGGTGGAATAAAGTCTAGGTGATCTTTTCGCAGGTTTAAGAGAAAATGCTTTTGCTTAGAGTTTGTTATCTTCGGCTGTAATTGAAAAAACAGACGGGTACAAAGATAAATAGAACTGTCAAAATTGGTGACCCAATCTCATTATGCTCTAGTACACATGGGCTAGTACTAAAAAGCCCAAATGGCAAAAAAGTTCACAAAACTAAAAGCATATATGGGTCAAAAGTCCCACGAAGTCTTGTGAGTTAGGGTAAACTCATACATCATTCAAAGCGATAATTTCAGAAAATTCTCACCTAGATTTGATGCATTCAAAACGTTTTTAATTAATAAATAATTAATATTTTCTTAAAAAATTTACACAAAATATTGATGTTTCAAAATTAATACCTACATGGAAGAATTTTATTATTTAGCAATACTTTCACTATATGTTAAAACGATTTCCATAAAAATCAGTCAAATAAGACTTTTTTTTGGTAAATAAAAAAAAATTGTATAGATTTCTCAACATTTTTGCTGCAACAAATCAAATATTGAAATTTTAAATAATTTCTTGTAAATCAAAAGTTTTCATACTGAACTTTTTTGCATTTAACAATTTCTTTTTTTTGGTAAATTGCATTTAACATTTTTAAATATGCATTTAGTAGCAGGTGGGAATTTTTTATTTGGAAGAAAGCAGGTGGCAATTTAAATTTTGTTAATGGGTGTTTATAGTTATATAAGTTATTTTGTATTGCCGTTACATATTTTAAGAACTTAGTTATAATTTATAATTAGTAAATTAAGATTTAATAGAAAACTTGAACAAAATTATATAAAAATATTAGAAACATAAAAATCTTATTAAAATTTTAAACTATATGAAACTGTTTAAATTTTAATAAATTTGTAAAAAAAATTCAAATAAATTTACCTTGTTACAAAGCCTTAAGGACAAAAGCTGAGAGTTTTTTGAAAGAAAAAAGAAGAAAGATATAGAATTCTGGATTACATAATAATTACCCCTGCACCCAATACTTTTTTAAACATTTCAAATGGATTCAAATTAAGGGGACTCAAAATAATATAAATTCATATTTTGATACAAATTTAAGCTATTTTGAATTATTTAATTTTATATATATATAAAAAGAATTAGTTAAATTTTGATACAAGTATTTTTTTAAATTATTGAATTTATATATTTTTTAAATTTATATAATTAATTTACTTTAAATCTCATATAAAAAGAACACATTATAAATATTAATAGTAAAATTGAAGGAATATAGTTTAAAACAATAAATAAAATAATTTTTTATTTATTGAATTAGATGAGGTCTTTTAGTGCAACTTTTTTTTTTTACTTTAAATAGGTCCTTTCATGAATTGTTGAGAAAAGGCTGAGGTCTTTTAATGCAAAATAGTTGCAGAAATAGATGAGACTGCACATGGGAGGCTCGTGAATCGCCTCCCTAAAATGTCAGGGACAATGACTATACTGTTACTTTTTAGGCAAAATTTTACCTGATTGTCACTTCTGAAAAAAATTTTGCCAAAATGCCACGCCTGAATCCCGCTGGTCTGACAAGCGGGAATGGACTGGACACGTGTCAGCGTCTGAATGGTCAACCATTCTCGCTGGACTGCTCAGCTAGAATGACAGAATGCTGACACGTGGCAAAAGCACAGGCATTCTCTGGATGTCTGTACTTTTGCCACATGTCAGCATTCTGTCATTCTAGCTGGGCAGCCCAGCGAGAATGGTTCACCATTCAGACGCTGACACGTGTCCAGTCCATTCCCGCTTGTCAGACCAGCGAGATTCAGGAGTAGCATTTTGGCAAAAAAAAATTCAAAAGTGGCAATCAAGTAAACTTTTATTAAAGGAGTGGCAATATGGTCAATGTCCCAAAATGTCACTGTTGTAACATGCCAACAAAATTTGGTGAAATTAAACATTTGTTTCTCTCTTCAAACATAATAAATGGGAGGTCAAAATACGAAAAATTAAATATTTGTACCTGTTTGAATTTTCTCTTTTTTAAACTAGAAGCTACTTGTAAGCATAAGTTAGGCTAAACAGGTTTTGAGAAAAATTCTTATAACGAAAAGCTCTTTTTTTTAAGCTCTTATATGTTTTTCTTGAATTGTGTGTTTTTTTTAAAAAAAAATGAAAATTTATAAAGATAGATAGAGAGATAATTTCCTTGAAATATGTGTTTTTAAGCTAAATTTTTTATGTAATTACCAAGCAGCTTTTAACTCTCTTTTTTATCTTTAGCTTATAAGTAGTTTCTAGCTTAAAAATAAGAGGATTCAAACAGGCTCTTAGTGTCATTTGTACAAAAAATTTGTAAACAGATCTTTTCTCATAATTTAATACTAATTCCATATGCTAATTGTTACCACCATGTTAGCACCAACAAAAAAGCACCACGTAGCTAAAAGAATTCGAACTAAGAGAAATCATATAGTTCTATTGGTGGTCATTGATACTCTCAACATTGTGATGTAATCTTAAATAAACCTACTTTTGTTTAAGAAAAAAGGACAAGAAAGCATTAAATCCTGGATTTGATAATCTTGACTTTCTTTTTTCTATCTCTGAACTCTCTCTAAAATCTCCAAATTAAACTCTGAGCTTACTTTTCACTTCGATAAAATCTAATCATGGTACTGCACTCTTTCTCATTCTTTTTTTTTTTTGTTTATTTCGTTAACTTTACTGAAGGGAGAAAAAATGCAGTTAGAGTTAAAGGGGTTTCAATAGATATAGTACCTGAGAATACAAAGAAGCTCTATAAACTCTGCGGTGGAAAAAAATTACTTCACATTAATGGAGAGGGAAAATGGAAGTTTCTTGCATTATACTTATGTTAAAAAAATTTCTTAATTTTGGGGAGGCGGCCACCAACTCTAACACCCCCTAGGTCTGCCCCTGGTGAAAAGGGTACAAATTTTGATGGCTTTATTTGGGATTTCTTTTATGTCAAAACAATGTGTATGGTTAACTTTCCTTCACCCCATGTATGCAATTTATGTTCCACCGATATTGATACGCGGTACATGATACGATATGATAAGGCAACACGTTAATTCTAAAAAATATTAGATTTCGATAAATTAAACATGTTTTGATATTAAATAATATTTTTAATATATAATATAATTTACATTTGATACATATAGCATGCCATAAAAAATTATATAACCAATAAATATTAAATTGAAAATAAACTACAACAGTTACAGTACATCAATGTTTTGTCAAGGCACGAGATAAGACCACTTCCATGATTGACTCAAAATCATACATGCATGACAATAATAAAGTTTTTGTATGTTGAGTAAAAAATGGGTAATCAATCGGTAATGTTACAGGAATTTTTTTTGTTTTTCCTACACAGACAATTTATTGTGGGACTTATGCATTATTTTTGTTCTCTCTTAAAATTATTTTCTCTCTCAAAATATTGTCTCCGTAGGACAATTTTTTCCCCTATAACAGTACATATGCACTCCCCATAAAAAAATTGAAAATAGGAACACTTGAAATGGAAACGTAGTAGGCTCTATTTGATTATTATTTTTAAAAACAGTTTTTTAGTTTTCAGAATAAAAAAAATCAAAAAACTTATTTGGTAAAGCCTGTTTTATAAAAAAAGTTTTAAAAACAGTAACTATTTTTTTGTTTTTAGAATCAAATTTAGAGAACATGTCTAAGTTGTTTTTGTTTTCTGTTTTGATTTTTAACTTTCATAACAAAAAAACACAAAAAAACAACTGTTTTCATCCTTATTTTACAAAACAGTTTTAAAAAAAAAAACTAAAATACAATCAAACAGGCCCGTAATCACGGTTTTTTCCTCCAGTAGACTTTGCATAGAGGAGGTCCAGAAAAATCACAGAAACCCATAATTTCAATCATCCATTTTGTCCACATCATCGATCCTCGTCGTTTTAGATCCAACGATCCACAAGGTACCCCACACAACTTCAGAGAAGAAATTAAAGGTTGGAATGAAATTCTTCTTGCATACAGTTATGCTGCCAAAGTCGGCCTTGGTTCATCAGCCTATGATCTTAATGTATAGCATCCAGGATAGGTGGTTCCTCGGTATAGAGTTTTACAGCTCTTAATATCAAAAAATCTATGTAAGAAAGTCCAAAGTTATGTTTATTTTTATGTTTGTCTAAGGAGATGTTCTTGGACAAGTATTTATCACGAGTTCAGATAAAATGCAGAGTCATTATTGGTAGCTTAGGTGGGTCATCATCTGAAGCATCTCTTCAAGTTCTGTTTTTCAATCTTCTTGTCAAGAAGCTTTAGGCAATTTGACGATTAAAACTTAGTCGATGCTTATCGATTTTACCTTCATCAGTCCTCTCCTCTCCTCTTCTCTAATTTTATATTTTTGTCATTGACACGGTAAAAAACTCGTGTTGAGATAGTCAATATGTTCCAAAATGTTGATTATGTGTAAGATGCGTGTCAGAATGTATCAAAGAAGGTCTGACACACATTTTTTCTAAAAAAGAAGATGTCCGTGCATTGGGTGCTTGCAAAAAGATTTCTGGAAGAGTTCATGCTCAAAGACCAAGTGGTCACAAGTTTGATATCACCGCCTCTCATTCTATTAAAATAATAATAATTAAATATTATGAAGTTTCTTAGCACATGTAGACTAGGTTTGATGCATCATCAGCCCTCCAAGCCCAATGAACTCTCATATAAGGGAATATGTTTAAAAAAATATAAAAATCTTTAATGCAATATCATCCAACGATATTTTACAATATCTATGGATGTGGAGAGTAAATCCTCTCATGTTAAAATTTTATATAACTTAGTCATGTGAAATTTTGTGTCTATCTCTCTCTTCACATATATTAAATATATGAGGTCCAATTATCATTAATGAAGAAAGAGATAGACACAAAAATTTCATATAACCAAATCATGTGAAATTGTAACACGAGAGAATCCATTCCCATAAACATCTTCTTTTCTTTTGAAATAATGTTATAAGAATTGAATCTATTATGGGTAATCATTCTTAAGAATTAGAGTTTAAAGCAAAACTAAGAAAAAAAAGGATGATATAACGTTTAAAGAATAGCTAGGGCTCTTGAGTTGGAGATAATATTTAGAGGTCCGCTCTCATGGTCCCTCTAGAGAGAATTGGATGGAGAGAGAGAGGAAAGAGGAAAAAAAGGAAGAAAAAAAAAAGGGAAGCAGCGAAAACCATTGGCTACTCATCCGAAGAAAAAACACAATACAAACACACTTCTTTTTGAAACATAAAAATATTTTGATCTAATGCAGAAGTTGGACCCAAATAAAGAGGATACATATTTTTTTTATAAATGATAATGTTGTCAGAAACATAAGTTGTGGCCCTTAGTACTTGGAAATATAAATTTTGTAACATGCAAATATTGGTAATTGTGCACTGCAAACTGATGTAATTGTGCATTGCAAACTGATGTGTGAAATGGATGCAAGTTAACAGCCGCACTGCACATGGGTTAGCGGCATCACTTGCAGCAAAGAGACGAAAAACAAATCACAATATTGTAGTGTAGGCAGCACAAGTTGCAAAATGATTGTTTAACAATAAGAAGGTTTCAGTGTAGCAGGCAGCCACAATTTTATTGTGGTTCAATAAGAACATTTCTTCACCTTGAAGAAATTGTCGACTCCCCAACTATATATAGGGGACAGCTTCATTTGGTTCAAAGCCCGGAGTGTGAAAGTTAAACACTTCCATTCCTATAGTTTTCTTTGTGTACCTAATTTTTTGCATTATCCTGTGAGAATTATTGAATGTAATCGGATTGGAGTTTGAGTGTTTAGGGCATGTTTGATTGTGTTTTGATTTTTTTATTTTTAAAACTGTTTTGTAGAATAATTATGGAAATAATTGTTTTTTGTGTTTTTTTTGTTTTGAAAGTTAAAAACCAAAACAGAAAACAAAAATAACTTAGATATATTCTTTAAATTTGATTTTAAAAACAAAAAAATAGTTACAATTTTTTAATTTTTTTTTTTTACAAAACAGGACTTACCAAACTGTTTTTTATATAAAATACATTTTCTCTCCTACACACCCTTCGACAACTGTGCCACCTTTTTCTTTGATTTTTTTTTTCAGGTGATAGAGCCTACAAATTTATCTCTATGACATGAGATAACTATCTCATTTAACATGAGATTAATAAAACTCATTTTATTTTAGTAGAATTTTTTATCTGTCTTCGCATTTGGAGTAGGCACATTGCCAAACCTTCTATCTTTTATTTTCTCTATCTTAGCATTAAACCGATCCGTTATCATAACAGATTATACTCATCGTTCAGATACAAAATACAATCATTTAAAAAATAAAGTTGCTTCTCTATAGGTGGAATAAAGTCTAGGTGATCTTTTTGCAGGTTTAAGAGAAAATGCTTTTGCTTATGGTTGGTTATCTTCGGCGGTAATTGAAAAACCAGACGGGTACAAAGAGAAGGAGAACTGTCAAAATTGGTGACCCAATCTCATTATGCTCTAGTACACATGGGCTAGTACTAAAAAGCCCAATGGGCCAAAAAGCTCACAAAACCAAAAGCATATATGGGTCAGAAGTCCCACGAAGTCTTGTGAGTTAAGGTAAATTCATACATCATTCAAAGCTATAATTTCAGAAAATTCTCACCTATATTTGATGCATTCAAAACGTTTTTAATTAATAAATAATTAATATTTTCTTAAAACTTTTACACAGAATATTGATGTTTCAAAATTTGATTTTTCTAATGAAGTAATATTTACACACAAATATACAACTGAAATATAACAAAAATTTGAATTATTTTCTTAATAATCCTTTAAAGTTAGTTATATATAAAAAAACATTGAAGTCTTCACTTTTTAAACTGCCCTAGAATATTGACTTTTATTTTTCATTAATACCTACATGGAAGAATTTTATTATTTAGCAATACTTTCACTCATCCATTTTGTCCACATCATCGATCCTTATCGTTCTAAATCCAACGATCCACAAGGTACCCCACACAACTCAGAAGAAATTAAAGGTTGGAATGGAATTCTTCTTGCATACAGTTATGCTGCCAAAGTCAGCCTTGGTTCATCAGCCTATGATCTTAAAGTATAGCATCCAGGATAGGGTGGTTCCTCGGTATAGAGTTTTACAGCTCTTAATCTCAGAAAATCTATGTAAGAAAGTCCAAAGTTATGTTTTTGTTATGTTTGTCTAAGGAGATGTTCTTGGACAAGTATTTATCATGGTTCCGAAAGAAAATGCAGAGTCATTATTGGGGAAATTTCTTTGGTGCTACGGATGCACCGTAAATTCGGTGCATCTTCCACTCATATTATGGCACGTGTCTTGCTTTAGTCAAATCAATAATAAATAGGAGTGGATCCTCTCATGTGCTAATTAACATGATTATATCATGTGGGGCAATCATAACCATACATGGGTGAGTTAATGGTGATAAGGGAGGAGAGAAAAAAATATAAGGATAGGAAGTAATACAATCATTACCGTTGATTTAATTATTAATGGTTAAGATCCTCCCACATGACATGATCATGTTAAATTACACAAGAGAAGATCCATTTCCATAATAAATAATGTATTTTAAAAATAGAAGAGAAAGTTATTTGATATAAAGTAAGACACGTGTCACAATATAAGTGAAAGATGCACCGAATTTTCGGTGCATCTGTAGCACCAAAGATGTTATCCATTATTGGTAGCTTAGGTGGGTCATCATCTGGAAGCATAATCATCTCTTCAAGTTTGTTTTTCAATCTTCTTGACAAGAAGCTTTGGGCAATTTAAGGATTAAAATTTCGTCGATGCTTATGGATTTTACCTTCTTCATTCCTCTCCTCTTCTCTAATTTTACATTTTTGTCATCAACACAATCAAAATCGCTTGTCGAGATAGTTAACGTATTCCAAAATATTGACTATCTATAAGACGTGTGTCAGAATGTATCGAAGTGTGTCAGAATGTATCGAAGTGTGTCGATGTACGACACATATTTTTCTAGAAAAGAATGTGCCTGTGCATTAGTGCTTGCAAAAAGATCTTTGGAAGAGTTCATGCTTTTATGTTTCGTAACTTTTGTTGTTTTGCTACGGTAAAAAATGCTTGCAAAAATGCTTATAAGTTGTAACTACAAAAACCTAACCAAGCGCAGGTCTATGTTGCACCAATGCTTGAAAAAATTTAAAATATTGTGTCGGACACTTTTCGATATCAAAACACTCTTCGACACTCTAACTCACCCCGACATCTATAATATTTAAAGTTTCATTACATATCATGAAAAAAGTAATTTATATTTTATCAAAATAATATAATAAAAATTAAAAATAGATACCGAATAAATTTCACTAGAGTGTATATGAGATTTTCAATTTACAAATATAATAGTAAATATTTAGATCTTATGTTTATTTTCAATATTAATGAGTATTATAAGTTTAGTTTCATTTTTTGTTAAATTATTAAATATTAAATATATTATACATTACATAAATTAAAAATATTATTTAATATTAAAACATATCCTAACATATCAAAATATAATATTTTAAAAAATTAACGTGTTATTGTATTGTATCTAATATCCCGTATCGTGTTATCGGTGCAAGATAGATAGATGCTACAATATTACATTTATATACTTATTTTCAATTTACTTAGATATACTTCCATTTAGCCAAAGATGCGATAAGCAACAAATAAAAATAAAGTACTGTAGTTATTCAATGAATACCAATTTCGAAAAAAAATAAAAATAAATAAATAAATAAGCAATGCTAATATCACAAATATTTAAAAATCTCCATCTTTGAAAGATTTGGGTAGCATCACGTGGCCAATGGGGTCTCTCTTCGCCTTCCATCTCTTAAACTGTTTTGAGGCCGCTTTCAGTGCCCTGGCCCATTGCTGGATCAAATATATGGGGGGGAAAAAAGAATCAATGAAAATGGACAAAAAGAAAAAAGAAATAAAAACAAGAAATTTACCCAAATAAAAAATACCGTCTCAAAGATTCAAGATAAAATATTTAACACAAATTTTGAGTTAAGAAAATAACTTTTGCTAAATGCCCATATTCAAATTTCTAAAAACGTTTCTCAACATAAAAGAAAATAAAGATACCATAAATCCAGGTAGAATAAGAAGCAAAAAAAGAAAAAGAAAAATGTAACACAAAAATAACAATAACAATGAAACAAGGAAACAGAAAAAAAAAAAAATACCTTTTTGATGATGGGGTTACATGTACCCTTAATTCTTGGAGGTGTTGGGGAGATATCAGAAGCCATCTTCTTGTTCTTGTTCTGTTTCTTGATGAAATCTAGGTTAAGATTGAAGGTAGTGGCAGTGAGCTTCTTCCTAAACTTAGAACCCATCTTCTTGACACTGTTTCTTGCTCCCAACAACTCCAAACCCATGTCATAGGAAAGCTTACTTGGAGTTATGAGATCCAAATCCATGGGACTGTAGGGTCTTGGAACCAAAGGGGACCAAATTGTGCTCTGAGAGTAGTCAAAGTCATAAGCAGAATTATCTGGGAACTTGCAGAGAAGCTCAAGAGACATTAATGGCTCCAAATACTCCACCACTTTTGTAGTATTCAGCACTAGTGCTTGTTCTTCTTCTTGTGCTTCCTCTATTTCCTCTTTCTCTGTTTCTTTTTGAGATTCCATTTGAAATCACAGTGGATAACTTGCTTTTTTTTTTTTTCTCTTTTTCTCTCTCTTTCTTTCCGCAACACTTGCAAGTTGTGATCTTTGTAATGTTGGGGTTGGTTGGGATTTGCTTTGCACGCAACAAGAGGAGAGAGAAACGAAGACAGAGAAAGTAGCCGTTGTAAGTTGTCATGTCATGTCTGTGTTCTCCGAAAAAGTGGATATGATTGTTATCAAAAAAAAAAAAAAAAAGTGGATATGATTTTTATTTATTTATTTATTATGCACTCTTAGATTTTCATAGAATGACAATACTATTTTCGTAAACTATTTTGTGTTTGTAAATTTTAGTAAATTAAAAACCCTCGTCATTGTAATAATTCATAGTTAAAGGTTTTATCTACCTACTAAAAAAAAATTGCTTTCAGTACTAGAATACAAAATAAAAAATAAAATGTTCTTAGATTAGTAAGGCCGCTCATAAATATTTTTTTATAAAGAATTATGCTTTCACATTATTTTTTTATTTTTCTTTTGACAAACCGCATTATTTTTTATGGATTATATTTATCTTATATTACATAAGATAAACAAGTTTTCTACACACACAAAGTAGAGGTGAGTTTCACATCTATTTTTTCTCTCCTCTTATATGTGGATCTCACTTATAATTTTATTTCTATAACATGATATAACTATTTTTCTATGACATAATATAAATATAACTCATCTTTTATATACCTCACCTTTTGTATCAAAATTTTATACAATTATTGGGACCCAGATTATTTAAAAATGATAAAGTAAAGGTTTTGATTTTTTTCTAAAGTTGTTTTGTAGAATAATTTATAAGAAATATTTGTCAGAATAAAAAATAATTGTTTGATAAAAATATTTTAAGATGACTTTTAAAAGTTAAAAAAAATATTTTTTCAAAGAAAAAATAGAAAACTTATTTGACTGGTAAAATTGTTTTTTAATTTCATTTAATAATTTCTTTAATCATATATAAAAATTAAGATGTTTAATACAAAGCTAATCATATTACAAGCCCTTTTTTAGACTAAGTATTCTTTTCCCTTCTATGTGTTATGCTTCTTAAGATTTTAATAGTGTTTTTTTTCTTTTTCAAGATAAATTTAGATTTTCATGATTTTGAACTTCCTACGGATATGTTATTTATACTCCCCACAACTTAGTTTTATTTATTTTTGGCACAAGAGCACTCGATCGATGAGCTACTATTAGGGGAGTAAATGGGCCAGGCTAGCCCAGTCCAGCCTACAGCCCGGCCTACATTGAGCCTGACCTAATCCGTCCATTCAGAGAAAATAGAGTAAGCTTAGGCTTATAAGAAAGCATTTTTAATAAATAGGCCATAGGCCAATTTTATCAAGCTTGGCCTAAAGCCTTGTAGGCTGGCTTATTTAATTTATTAAAATAAAATAAAATAATAATACTTATTTTTTGTGGCAAAGTACCAATATCAACCCTAATTTTTATGTGCACCGCCGCTTCTCACTCTCGGCTTCGTCTTTTCTTTCCCTTGTCTTGATGGTGGTTTAAAGATTTTTAGATGAATGACATTCTCTTGTAGACTTTATTTCAGCACCCAATAATTGTATTTTTCTTATTTCTCTCATTTCTTTGACTCTATTCCTCTACGATATACATTCTAGAGCTGGGGTATTATGTTGACTCTTTCTTGTTTGTCATTTTTTTCTTATGAGAAGTACTAGTGCATGCATGAATGGAACTTTCTTTGCTCTATACAATTATTTTCTTTGCTTAGTATCTACAGTGGGAGACCTACAAGGCCTGTAGGCCATGTCAGGCTTTCTTATTTTTAAAAGTAGGCCGGGCTTGGCCTACAAATAAAGCCTTTAATAGGCCAGATAGGCTGATTTTTTTTTTTATGTAGGCTTGGGCCAGGAAGGCCAAAGCCCAGTCTAGCTCAGCCAATTTACACCCCTAGCTACTATGCTTCAAAGGCTAATTCTTTTTAATTGAGTAGGGATAATATAGAAACGAGAAGAAATTGTAGCAAGAAGCATGAGATAAAAAAATAGTTATTGGATGTGTTCTGGATACCCACTTTTAAGCCCAACAGTTGGACCCTATATCACCAAACTTATATCTAAAACTTTCTATAGGGCATCTCAAGAGAAGCCACAGAGGCTTAACACAAGAAATCCCTTTCTTCCCATGTGCACTTGCTTCCCCTGCACACAGATAGTTGGGCAATATGTCTTGTCTCCTTGACAAAACAAGGCTAGATAATAGCTAAAGAGGGCTCGTTTTCCCATGTTTGAAGATAGACTTGCCCTCTCTAAATATTCCATTTACCCATGGAAGAAAGGATCTTCTCTCCTACTCATTTTCAGATGCTGGCCTCTGTACAGAATCATCCTAGCCACTCCCACACACTCCCACTTGATGCACATCATGAGAAGCCTCTGCAATGCTTTGGTCTTTACCATTGCTATTATAAACACTCTTAAATTGACATATTTCATCCTCTATGGGACTTATTTATGTCCCACTAATGGTTCTCGATGAATAAAAAAAAGGGTATTGGAACTGGAATTCTTCAGCCCTGCTCAACCCTTTAGGCCTAAGTTGGGGATCAATGTTGGGTCAATGGGCTTAATAGGTGGTCCATTCTCACGGTTAAGATGACTGTTAAAACATGTCAAATCCATCGGGCCGAATCGGTATAGGGGCTGGATTTCAAAAATATTCACCTATTCAAACTTTTATAGACTTTTGTTCGAGTCATTAAATTAATAGATTATATTATATAATATTAGGTTAACTCATTTTCTCATTTATTTATTTGTTTATTTTAACCAGATCCAACTTAATTTGATCAAAGTTGATTAATTTAGTTTTACTTTGTTCAAAATTGACCTAATCCAATTATTATCAATCTTAATTTTACTCTATAATTTTTTGTCCTAATCATTTTGATTCCTTGGTTAAATGAGTTAGACTTAAATAGGTTGAGATAATCCCTTAAGAGAGCAAATAAGAATGTATTTACTCTTTATCTAACTTAAAATGTATTGTAACCAATCCACTAAAATTTAAAGTAAATATAGACCGAAATGTTTAATTTAAAGACAATCTCACATTTTAAAAAACCTTTTTTATATTTATATGATCATAATAAAATATTAATAAAGTTGCCTTGCAAACTTTTCCATGCCATAGCAAGTAGCAACTATTAGAATTATTTTAACCCTAGATCATGTATATGATTATAAAATATCAAATAATATGAAATTTAAATTGGAATTGTGCGTACTTTATTGGACCATCATAAAGCTGCAGGAAAGAAGGAACAACAAAAAAGAAGAGACAACATGCTAGGATCTTCCTCTCTTTGACCTATTTCGAAAGTGGCAACCTTAGCGATGGAAGGATTCCGGCTCATAGGGTTTAACCCCAATATGAATAGGCTAGAGAGGGGACCTAGCCAAATACCTTAAAAAGAGTTTGTATCCATTGGATCCACTCATCACAAAAAATCAAGTTCACACTAAAGCCTACACTACTACCCAACTAGGCCCAATACCAACAGATGTCAAAAGCTCAACTCAAATGATCACAACGGGCTTATCAAAATAATACAATTGAAATATTCATTAACCCGATTAATTTTAAAACACAATTAATTAATTAATATTGTCCACATAAAGGAAAATTTCTAACATGCTCCCACTTGGGCTATATTAATTAATTTAATATTATTTTGGAAATTATTTTATTTTGAAAATGACTTTATCGGGTTAATAACTAAAAAATTATTTTACGTGGCCACGATTTTGAAAAATAATATTCCAACTCCAATACCAGCATCTCAACACAATTCAATCCAACATAACCCTATCATAGGAACATGCCGATCAATATACCGAAAATATCACAGCATATGACCTTCCATACTCACATACAATGAGTATTACATCATCATGAATCAAGGCCTAGTAATGTAGTAAGAATTAGTGTCATAATGTGATCAACAATGCAACACACTAATTATTATGAGTCCTCAATGTAATTTTTCAACAACATAAAATTACATTAGAGCAATTTCCAATCAACATGAAACTACACTTCATAATGCAATTTCTCAACAACAAGAAATTCCATTACCGCAATTTCTAAACAACATGAAATTTCCTTTTCAATCCAATTTCTTAACAACATAAAATTGAATTAACGCAATTTTCAAACGACATAAAATTGCTTAGTTTAAATAAACTAACATGTCAAAATACAACATGAGATCTCAAAAATTTGTGACATCCAATCATTTAAACTCACAACATGCTTAAAGATACTATTCATACATATATTTCTCAAACGACAGGAGAAATAACAATAATGATGATCATCAATTATTAAAATTCAAACAAAAGTCACAAAAATATCATCAGTTTGCATGACCATAAAAGCAAATTAAATATAACTCCCACTGATCAAGGGAATCAAAAGAATTTAAAACACTTAAAAGAAAACCTCGAGTACAACTCTCATTAATTAAGGGAATCAAAAGAATTTAAAGTACTCATATATACAAAGGAGACTACTTCAAGGTATTTCCTACAAAAGCTTTTATCTAAAAAGCTTTTATTTCATTCAGTAAATCATCATCTTACTGAAAAATAAAATGTCATCTACATAAAGTACTAAGAATATATATCTACTTCCACTTACTTTCATGTAGATGCACTTGTCAAATATATTTAAATTAATTCAAAGAAATTAACAAAAATTCACTGTTAAGGCAAAACGAATGCATCCAAATAAATTATAGAACAAAATATAACTTCAATTAAGACAAGTTATTACAACGAGGCCAATAAAATAGTACATTCCCCTTTGCCCAAAATGCGCATACCAAGGTTAAAGCCTCAGATGAATAATCAATGAGCATACACTAGCTTCAGAGATTTGTCCCCTTTGGACAAACATATCACCTAGACGAATGTACCCTCAATAACTTTATTACAAACAAGCTTCTAATTAAAACACACAATAACCCCTTTTGAGCAGGAAATTGCATGAAATAACCAGAAGCATTCCTCAAATTTATAAAAAATTTACATGACAAATAAATCAATCCCACTTTAGTGGTAATACATATACTAATTCGTAGAAACTCTTACAAATCTTGCACAAAATCATGATGCATTCTACAATAAGGTGTAACACCCTCACTGATCATGAATTTAAATACATTAGCAAATAGAAAAAAATTTACACTTAAACAATTCAAGCGGAAGCATACAACTCAATGAATAAAAAAAATATTTTATAAATTATACATCTCCATTTCTTATAATTTAACATAGTCAATAACTAAACAATGGCATGATTATTGTTAATGGTAAAAATAATTAATTGACATACACAATGCAACAAGATTTATATAGCATGTTATAAACTCCCTGTTCGGCAGAGTATATAATACGATATTATTTCGTATAACATTGAGTTATATAATTATCAATAGTCAATCTCTTTTGGGTAAATTACTCAACATGCATTATTATTGTTGACAACATAGTTAACTGATTGACACACATAATCCAATAAATTAATCATGAGCAATAATAAAAATAATTAAATATCCTAGACTCCCCTTTGGGCAGAGCTTACAATATATAATTATTTTTCATCACATGAAGATTTAACAACAACGAGAATTACATACAATTATAAAAATTCATCCCCTTTGGGCAGTCAAACTTTTAAGTTATACATATTTCTCCATAATACCACGTGTAATTTAAAAATAATTTATTCCCTTTGGGCAGATAAATACTTTAAAATCACGTAATCTCTTCAACAATTTCTTCATGCAACTTTTCAAAGTATTATATGTAACAACCTTCTTTGGGCAGGTAATTAACATATAATAATTCAAAATAATATATCAATAATAATGCCCAACTATATGAAACACTTAACAACAAGTGTTTTCAACAACGTGAAACACTTCAAATCATGTGTTTCTAGAAATCATATTGCATTGTCTATCCAACCAATTTTGCCATAAAAATTCATCACTTAACATTAAAACAATTACTAACTATGCTTAAGTAAGAGAAAATTATATATAATTGTCTAAAATTTATCCCCTTTGGGTAAATAATTTTTATAAATTATATATCTCCATAATTCCAACATAAAGGCATCACAAATAAAAATTATAACTAATGTTACACTCTTTATATGATCCAAAAGTTTCATTAGTTCAATTGGCAAAATGCAACCTAACCATCACATATGGGTTCAATTCCCATTTCATACAATTATTATTATTATTATTATTTTATTTTTTTAATTGCCCACAACATATTCTAAATGACACAAGGGTCCAATAATATAAAGACCCAATTTATAGTCCAATAAAGAAAACTAATAACAACACCAAATCTGAATCAAAATTCAGTTTACATAATCCCAAATGAGAGAAATTAAAGCATAGACCAGTAACATTCCACAAAAGTGAAATAATTCAAAAGTCAAAAATTGCATAGTTCCTATAAAAACCAAAATGATGAATTCATGTTAACTAATTAAATATTAAAACAACAACTGTATCAGTTTTAGGAATTTCAAAACTTAAACAGTACATGAATAATACTAAGGTTCAAAAAATTCTTAAATGTAGAGACTCAATCAAAAGTTTCAACCTACGTTAGAAAGAGAGGCTCAATCCAATGGAAAACAATAATCCACTGATTTCACAAAATCAAGTGTTTCACTAAAAACCCAAATATGAAACTGTAACTAAAAGTCTTAATGGATTTCAGGAATCGCTAAATAGTAATACACAAATCTGGATACCACAATTCATTCTAAAGGTGAATAAAACCATGAAACATTGTTATTCACAATATCAAAAAAAAAAAAATTTCAAAATTATAAGTGAAACCAAAAGTGGAGTCCAATTCACACTAAAAAAATGTCAATATCTGAAAATGAGGTCCAAAATATCAGAACACTAAGCCCATGCTCAGTTGCCCACGCAACAGTAAGTGTGAAAACAATGAAACTAACTCATAATTATACAAAGACAATAATAATGTAATAGTAATGCACTAAATAAAATGAAATCAGAAATTAATTCTCTAATAAAACCACAATTAGGCACAATTTCGGGTTCTCCAAGTTCATGCCACACTAAATGCACAAAATTTTAATAATTGTTTCCCCAAAATTGAAACTTTCAAAATGAAAATATCCACAAAAAACAGAAGCAACCCGCACCATAGTGTCAGCGAATTCATTGAAACAAAAACTTCATGTTTACAAAACAATTTTGTTGAAACTAAAACAATTCACTAGACAAGAATAATGAATATGAATTCAAACCATGAACAGAGTTATGACACTAAATAAAATTGAAATAATTTTTTAGTAATTTAGATTCTCAATATTCGGGCATATATATATGGCTTGCAATTTCTCATGTTACATGAGAAATGCAAGTTTTCCTACGGAGAGAGAAAGAGGTGAGGCCCATCTTAAAGAAAAAAATAAAAAATAAAAAAGTGATTGTCACGGACATCGAAGTGAAAGTGGTAACAGAGGAGACTTCTCATGCAACATGAGAAGTCTTTTTCCCTATATATATATATATATATATATATATATATATATATATATATATATATATATATATATATATATTAAATATAAATTAAATATAGAACAAAACAAAATAATTTCATGAAAAATATATAATGCAGCGGAAAAATTGCAAAAAATATATCAACAATTCATAAAATTTCCAATGATCATGCTATTAAAATTTGGTGAATTTTGACATAAAATTAAGTGTACACTTTCCCTCAATCTTCTCACGCTGCGACTAAGATTTGTATAACATATCCAAATGGTCATCTTCTTCCTTTACGGGTCCACCCATTTCTAACTCATCAACGAGATGGTCTAACTCACACAACTTGTATAGAACACAAATGCTTCGACAATCAAGCTCTTAAATAATCATATATCAAAAGTAGTCACCAACATTCAAACATTGTAATCGTTGATGTGTTTCCAAAATTTAAAATTAATACATTCAAGACCGACATATGCAATATATTCTGGAATTAAACATTTTGAGTGCATTTAAATGCATCAAATGATTTACAACTCATTAATATAAGTTTCAAATGCTTATAAAAGCCATCAACCATTAAACGTCAAAAGCACGGATACAAGTATACAACTAATGCAACATTTCGCACAAAACCAATAAAATTCCAAAAGAATAAATTTAGAAACATGTATATCAATCACTAGAGGTTTCTTAAACAACACAAGAAACCCAACTAGCTGACATACATCAAGTGCTCCTTCTATACTTAAGTCCTGACAGTTGCACCTCCATTATATAAAAAATAAAAACTTTGCAAGTCAAGATTTTTGGAACTTTGCTTTACGAAAAAATAAATTTCAAATCCATATCTATTAGCTGTTACAAAGGACAATATTGAACGGTGATTTCTCCTTATAATTTCTCAACAGATCAAAAATAGAAACCAATATGTTGAGATATATAGTCTCACATTGGTTGTATGAACAACTAATGTGGTCTTTATAAGGCCTTGAGCACTCCTACCCCTTGAACTAGCTTTTGGGGTGGTGTATCCCAAAGTTCTTTACACAATATTCACATAAACCACGAAAATCAATTCTTCAAAACCGGATACCAACCGTTCAATTGAATCAAGATGGTGAAAAAAAAACAAACTGAAATTAACCACTAAACCATTATATAATGAGTGAGGATATTCTTATTACTAGAAAAATTTACTATCAACCCACTATCTCCATAATCACCATTGGATCAACATATTTTTTTTTTTTCAAAATTTTTTTAGCATTCTCTCTCTTTGATCCAATGGTAATTGTGGAGGTAGTGAGTTAGTAGTGGATATTTTTGGTAGTAAGAATATCTCCCATCTTATATAATTGCAACATAAATGGCAACTAAAACAATTCACAAATTTGGTTACAATAAGATGGTAAATAAAAAAAAAAATCAGATACCCAGATCATCAAATTCAATAAAAAGGAAAACTTAAACTTCAATTCCCTTTGCCATATAGAAAAGCGTGTCAGAAAGGAACACCATTACCAAATTCATAATATAATAGGTGAATAAATGCAAAATCAAAACACAGCGCCAAATTAATAGGGTGAAATGATATGAACTAAAGGTGCTGATATTGGACGAAAAAAAATAAGTATTAAAACCTGATTTTGGATCCAGAAAAATACGCACAAAATATATATACATGACTTCGAAGGAAACAATACAATTCTCCTAGGTCCATGAAAAATAAAAACTCAAATTCTTCTTTAGTATTCCTCGAAGAGGGATTTTGACATGTAAAATAAAAGTACTAAAGTTCTTAATTCAATCGAAAACCAAAAGAAAAAATTTCACAAATAAATGCATAAAGTTTCGACCTTTATGAAAAAAAATCAATTTCTTTGATTCCATTAAACAATATGGATTTTATAATCATATACACATGGTTTTGATACCAAATGTAAGAATTATTTTAACCCTAAATCATGTATATGATTATAAAATACCAACAATAAGAAATTTAAATTGCGATTGTGCGTAGCTTGTTGGACTATCATAAAGTCGCAGGAAAGAAGGAACAACAAGAAAGAAGAGACAATATGCTAGGATATTTCTCTTTATGACCTATTCTGAAAGTGACAACCTCAGCGATGGGAACATTCCAGCTTATAGAGTTTAACCCCAATATAAATAGGTTAGAGAAAGGACCTAGCCAAATACCCTAAAAAGAGTTTGTGTCCATTGGGTCCATCCATCACGGAAAATCAGGGTCACACTGTTGCCCAACTAGGCTCAATACCAACAGATGCCAAAAGCCTAAGTCTACATGATCACAACAGACTTATCACAGTAATACAATTGGAATAGTCATTAACCCGAATAATTTTAAAACATAAAACTAATTAATTAATATTGCCCACATAAAGAAAAATTTCTAACAACAACCACATTGAAATTTTATGATATTTCGAAGAAAATTTTTTTTTTTATTATTTATTTCTTCTTCTATCAATTATAAGCAAAGTGTTTAATATTTTGGCTTTAATTTGGTAATTTGCATCTTTTGCAACTTGTTTCTGATTTGTAAAATTAATGCCGTGTTAGTGTCCAAGATTAAAGTGTGTTTAACATTTATTTTTAAAACTTTTATCTCATGTTGGTTCCAAGTTTTAATCGTAAAGTTATAAATCTAATGGATATATATAACCTCTTGTCCTCTTTAAAGTTTTTGCGCTCACTTTTATTGTTTTATTGTACATGAAGACTATTTCCTGTAAGGAAAGATGAGCGAGAGAAATAAATGATTACGCTGAAAAGTTTTTTGTTTTTATGGAAAATTCTCTATAAGTAGAGGTACGAATGAGCTGAGCTTTAATTTTGAAAAGTTAACTTTGAGTTTAAATATGTAAGACTGGACTAGCCTCTAACCTGTTATGAATATAATTATCGGAATGTGGCCTGAATTATTTATAAAAATAAAAGTTTGGTTTAGCTTGTTAAAAATAATAAGACAAATTTTTTTATCCAAACAGAATATACGATTACCAGTACTGATAATTTCACAAAGATTTATAAATTCAATGTACATTCAAATAGCATAATATAGAACAAAATCATTCGGAAAGTCTGTTTAATCAATAAACTAAAGTAGTATAAAATTCTACATATCCAAAAGAACAAAAAATTACAAATTCTGCATAAATAATTTAATATACTCATATCAACAATTTAATATATTGAAATGTTGTCTCCTCCTACATAAAAAAAAAAAATAAGTTAAATTATTTTTGACATTGGATTATAATATCATAAGATATAAAAAGAGTTAGTAGGTCAGTCTGACGGACTTTAAAGTCGGACTTTTAAATTGGAATCTGAAACATTTGTATTAAATATGCTTTTATATAAGTCTAAATCTAGATTCAACAACCAAAATACACAAACCTGGCTAAACCTACACAAACCGAGTCAAAGGTCATGAAAGACCCCCTGCCTCTTTTAACTCGCCTATCTTCAAGTAATATACGTGATTTTGATAATAGACCAACTTAGAAAGGGATGTTCAAAATGTCCAAAAGAATTAAATCAATCCATAACTAAACTGCTCCACATTTTAAAAATCGATTATTTTTAAAATCGATTTCCTATAAAACTGCATTTTATTTTATAAACTAGTTATTTACCAAACCATAAAAACAATTGGTTATCCATAACCAAAATGCTTTAAAATTAAAAAATAAATAAGTATTATTTTTTATAATGCCTATTATATTAGTCAATTGACTCAAACATCCAAACAATAAACTAGTAAAAAAGTTAAGCAGCTCAAGTAGAAAACATTTATTTAAAAAAAATTACACATAAATCGAAATGTTGTATCCTAAGAAAGCACTTCTTAAGTAATGTAACAACTCCCCCCCCCCCCCAAAAAAAATCACATACAGACCTCCGGGTAAACTCACAACTTGACAAGACGAAGGCTTTCAAATAACAAAGATGAAGTTAAAAGATCATAACGAAAAGGGCAACAAAATTAATCAATTGGCTTAACGTCTTTAAGATGTTTAAAATGATGAATCAGCGCCGTTAAAAGGACAACTCACAACGAATTTACTTATTTGTTCTATAATTGTAGAACAATTTGGTTATGGATAACCAATTTTTTTTTAGTTTGGTAAATAACAAGTTTATAAAAATAAAATACAGTTTCATATGAAATCGGTTTTTAAAATGTGTAGCAGTTTAGTTATGGATTGGTTTAGTTCTTTTGGACATTTTAAACACCCCTACCTATACCTTCCTCCACCAGTTCAAATGAAACTTTTAGTAACATAAATCTTGAGAGAACAAAAAACAAATTTTTTTTTTATAATTTTAAAATAATTCAACTGTTCTTCTACCAATCACTCTCAAAATAACGTGAAACAATTTCTATAAGAATCATTTCGTCCGAAGAGTTCCAAAATAATGAAGATTCTTGTAAAAAATAGTTGGTTAACTACCTATAATCGGGAGAAACAAATAACTACATATAAAAATAACACAATTCATTAAAAATCGATTTTGAATTTGTTAAAAAATCGATTCTGAACTTGTTAAAAAAATCGATTTTGAACTTGATAACCGATTTATGGTTCATAACCGGTTTTGAATTAAAACCAGTTTAAAACCGGTTATAAACCATAAACCGGTTTAGAAAATTAAAAACTGATTTTGAAAGAAGAAAACAGGTTTGGTTTGAAAACCAAATCGTTTAAAACCGATTCGGTTCGGTTTTTGTTAAAACCAGTTATAAACTACTTTATGCACACCCCTATACTTAGATCATAATGTGACAAATAAATCCAATGAAAACCTGCACGCGAGTGGAAACTTCATTAGACAATACAATTGCAAAAAATTACAACACTAACCTGGAAACAGATTTCATGGTCCATTTGCTAAATAGATTCGATTTTGTCACTTCTTTTTAAGTTTTAACAGATGGAAGGTGCTATTTGTTAAAAGTATAAACGGATCGTTTGCTTCCCTCATATGCGTGGGCAATTTCAAAATGTTTAATTCGCCTCATATGCCTTAAAACGTCAGTGTTAAGTAAGCAAATAAAGGCATTATGGTATATTACGAAGAATTTGTCTTGGGCATATTTTGGATTACAATACTTTTAGACATGCCTGTTGAAGCTTAATCACCCAAGATTATCGTACATATAAAATGATCATAGATCACATCTAGTTCTTTGAGTGGCAAACAAGCAAAACGAAAGTGCAAGTCCGGTTAAGAATATATTCGAGAGAACAAGAACTAACTCTATTTTATATACGTACTATCAAAATAAATGCAATTCGCCACTAGTCCTTTATCCTTTCAGTATATTGTTACTTGTTGGGAGGAGGATATTTGAAAAAAGAAAAAGTTATAGAAATTTATTGTTACACAACTCTTTTTTCTTTTTGACTTGATACAAAATGATGGAGATGATCCCTATTTATACTAATGGCACCTCCACAAAACAATAGCTCCAAATAATTCTAGAGTTTTCTATATTAGTCTAGTACAAATATTAATTGTGGTAGGTGCAACTACCCTTATTAATAATGGTAGGTGCAACTACCCTCTAGAACTTTCATGGAATTGACTAGAATAGAAATTTCTAGATCTCGAGCTAAACTAACTCCTAAAGTATAATTCTAGATGTTGAGCTAAATGTATACTAAGCCCATGAATCAAAAAACTAAATCAAGTTTATTTATTCCACGTTACTTTGCTTATCTAGATATCCAAATGTGACAGCAAAAAAATTAAAGTGACAACAGAATCAACTTTAGTTTATATTCATGGCTTCTCACTTTATGGCAGCTAACTACTTATATTGCACTCCATTGCACTTCTCTCAGCTCAACTTGCGAGATTTGAACCTCTGTTTTGGCTTAGGTGTCAAATGCAATGGATTCAAGAGCTTATATCCTTAGAATCAACATTGCAATTCTTTGCATCTTAGTGACAACTTCCACTCTTTTCCCTGCTGTGTGTGGTAAAGCATATTAATACAAACACTCATCTACCAAAAATTTCCCTTCTTTGTGAAATTTTAACTTGGTTTTGTTAATTTGCAGATGCTAAAAATCATGGAAGAGGTATAGAAGGTAACAAAATTCTTAGAATCTCCTCCACCAAATCATGGAAGAAGCTAAAATCTTTGAACCGTTTAAACTATTACTCATCAATTAGGTACTTAAATTTTGACTCATATGGCTCTCCTTCTGCTCAACCTCTACCACCTTTCAATTCACTAGCACCACAACCTACATTAACACCTCCAAATACACCAGCATCAGGTAGCAACCCTTCTCTCCCTTCATATTCCCCTATTCCAAACCCACCCCATAATGTCTTTGTGCCACCAAGTCCTAGCAACATTGTTCATTCACCACCTCCACCACCTTATGGTCCAAGCCCACCAAAGCATGCACCAAACCCACCTAAGAGTGTTCCAAGTCCACCATTAGTGTACCTACCACCTATTGTCTACCCACCACCACCCTCATCTTCTCCACACCATAAAAAGCCTCAATATGCCCTTTGGTGTGTGGCAAAGCCTACAGTTCCTGATCCAATAATTCAGGAGGCCATGGACTATGCATGTGGGTCTGGTGCAGATTGCAAATCCATTCAGCCTTATGGGTCTTGCTTTCAACCCAACACTTTGTTGGCCCATGCTTCTTATGCCTTTAATAGCTACTGGCAGAACACTAAGATTGGTGGTGGCACTTGTGATTTTGGTGGGACTGCCATGCTTGTCACTGTTGATCCAAGTAAGTGTCTGTGTCGCTTCACTTCCATCACCTTTACCTTTGTGAAGTGCATCTGTGACTCTGTGGCGCGCTAAAAAGAGAAATCATACTTGATTACATTGTTATTAATTTATTGATAACGAGTACAATATTAAATCAGGTATGTTATTTTTGAGAGTGGATCTTTCGTGTTTGAAGTTTACATAATTTGATTATATGAAATTTTTATATTAATATCTTTTTTTACATACATTAAATATACGAAGAGATAAATACAAAATTTTTATATGACCCTCTTATATGTAATTTTTACATAAGAGATCCATTCAAAAAGAATATAAAACTTTATATTTTATTTTTTATTATTAATTTATTTATATTTAATAGCTCACATAATTAAAAAAATTAATAACATTTAATATAATTAGAATCAACAGGTAAGTACAGAATATAATTTATACTAGCTAGGTAAATCATACTAAATATTATAACAACGATAACTAATAATACGGTAACATAAAAATTAATTGATTTGTCTGCGTCTATTTTTTTTTTTAATAAGATTTCTTAGTCATCATTCTAACCATGGGATCTTTTTATGTCCTAACAAAATCTAATTTTTTTTTTAAAAAAACTATTTATTAGGCACATCACAAGTGATATGGGTACAGGAAATTACAATAAAAGTTTTAGATTTCATTTTAAAATGAATTATAACTTCTTTATTTAATATTTCATAGTTTTCATATTTTTGGTGTTATTTCATTTCTAGTAAATATTTTTAAAAATCAAAAGTAACTAAATTTTTTGTTGTTGAGAAACTCAATATAGAAATTACAGTTTAATTAAAGGTGAAGGAAGATAAATTAAGCGGAAAAAAGTTTATAATTATCGATAATATTTTTATAATTTTGAAATAATAAATTTTAATAAATATAATTGTGGTGACAAAATTACGGACTACCTTTCCATGTTACATAATTACATTGTCATATTTCATGTCGTATATCACCATGAAAAGACGTTTCACTTGTTTTCAGTACATATTTCACTGTCACATCTTGTCGTCTTATGACTATCGTGCCTCCAATGTTGAATCTATGGGCTATTGCTATGCATTGACTTTTTATCAAATCAACGATTTCTTTTCTTTTTTTCAGGCTATGATGAATGTAACTTTATGTTGACATAGCTCACTCCTTGCAGTAATACCCCTTATTTGGAGACTTGCTAAATATTAGAAATCTCTCTCGTTTCAAGATGAATTTTTTATGTAATAATAATTCCATTGCTGAGTGAAGTTATTGCAGTTACCATGTTGTCCTCTTTCCATTTCTATTTAGGAATATTGTTCCTGTCCTACTTGGAAGTTGGAAGTATCCCATCTTTTTGCGTCAGTAGTTTTTTAAGTAGAGGGTATAGTATCATTTTTTTTTAAAATTACAAATTGAATAATAGAAGTATGAAACTTTTTTTTTTTTTGGAATTAGTCTGTAACTTTTATTATTCGATCTGTAATATTTAACATTAAATTTGTAATTTTTAAAAAACTAATCAGATAAGAAAAAGGAATGAAGTGGACTCCACCATTTTTATAATGTCTATTTAGTAAAAAAAACATTGATTTATCTCTTTAAAGGAAATGAAACGAACGCAATCCTCGAAAGGCAATCAACCTTGCCTAATCCACTACGATGTATAATTTTTTTTAATTATAGTAATAAGAATAAAAAAGAAAAGAAAACAAATGAGCTCTACCCAAAACTAAGGGCATGTTTGATTACTGTTTTTAAAAACAGCTTTTGGTTTTCAGAACAAAAAACAAAAATATCCATTTGGTCAAGTTTGTTTTGTAAAATATTAAAAATTGTAACTGTTTTTTGTTTTGTTTTTAGAATCAAATTTAGAGAACATGTCTAGATTGTTTTTATTTTTTGTTTTAATTTTTAATTTTCAAAAAATATATATAGAAAAAACCTATTTTTATAACTATTTTACAAAACAGTTTTACAAAAAAAAAAATCAGAACACAATCAAACAGGTTCTAAGTCCACAATTATTAGAGGTTGAAGGTTAGCTCCATATAAGAGTCTATAATTATTTACAGTTTAAGGTTATATAACGCTAAAGAAAGGAAATATGGAAAGAAAATCTAAAAACACAGAAAATGGAGAAAGATAATTAATTATAACTAATGATGTTAATTTTGTTAAGGGTGTATATGATTATGATTATGTCATCTGACACTTACTAAATAATATTTTTAATAAATAATATATATTTAATTTAGATAACACATTATATGATGGGCTATGTTGCGACTTCGGCAAGTGCACTGGTCGTAAAAGTAATAAAAGTGTATTGAGTACAAGATCGTTCTCACGATGATTGGTTTTCAAGCATTAGTTCGCTAACAACGATTTAATTGGACAACCAAGATAGAGACGAAGACAATTGAAATTAAAAATTAGTAATAGCATTCAATTTCAGAATTAAAAGCATGAAAGTAAAAAGATAAAGTTTTGAAAATCAAGAAAGAGCGTAGTTAGGGTTTCAACTTCCCCCAATATTCTCTTTATGTTATGTGATGAGTCTTCAATTTACTATGTATTAACGGTCAATATGACATGAAATTGATTTAAAAGTAATTAAAATTTATGAGAATTATAATTAAATTGTTATTTTATTTTCAATAATATTCTCATAAGATTTCTTATATTTTGCAGTAAGTTTCAGCTCAATAAAGAGATAAATTGGAGAGATCAAGTAGAGTTGCTTTGGATTTCTGAATCATTCAAGATCTTATCAAATTTTCATTTGAATATTTTTAAGGAAGCTTCCATTAAATAAAAAAAAGGAAGATTTGAAGGATTGGATCAAAGATATGATAGGAGATTCTAGTGAAGATTCCATTGAAGATATTATGAAAAATTAAAAGATATAGTTTTATCCCTATAAAAAGACTTCTTTTGGAAACACAAATTCACAATTCGCCAGAGGCTAGCAGATTGAGAGGAAGGAGGAGAATACCGGATACCAGACTTGGAGATTTCAGGAAGAGAGGAGCCTGAAGGAGACTGAGCACTATTGATTATTTCTCTTCATCTTCTTCTTTTATTTTCTTGTTATGAATTCCTTTTATTATTTTGAATTGTTCAAGTCAGATATGTCTGGCTAATTTTCTTTTGTAGTTAGGGTCATGGATCTGATGTGAACTGTAACACCCTGTTGTACACCGGTATTGTTAACATTAATTATGATATTAAGCGCAGTTACAATCACACCAATTAATTTATAAAAACACGAATAACTTTTTTCGTTTATTACGCGAGGATTTAAAACCGTAAACAACGTAATAAATAAAAGCTGTGATCGTAACTGTAACTCTTGCGGAATACTTATTTAAACTATTTTTATATCTTATTTTACTTAATATAAGACGCTAAGGGGTTTCCATAAACCCACTTAGCCAATTACTCAATCTTATGTTTTCTACCTATCCGAACATAGTTCGGTAATTATTTTTCTGCGAGCACACCGCATGAAACCAGTCCTTCATCTTTAGCTATCTTTTTTTTATACTTAAATATCTTTCCAATGAGCCATCACACGAGTCATTTTGATCTCGTTTGCTCCGGATATCGCCGTTTGAAGCTGGACAAGAAAAACTGCCAACCAACTCCAAAACAGCTCCAAACATCCTTCACTCCACGAATTACTGCAGAAAAATGCTCACTCAAATTCTCTCAAATTTTTATAGTATAAACTAGACACCTCAAGCTTCAATTTGACATATCATACACTTAATTTGACCGAGAAACGAAGCGGAAATAAAATTCTCAAAAACTGCCAGAAACAGCCCCTGCACAGGTGCGTTCTGGACAGTCCGTGTTCACAGGTTTCTACAGAGCTGCGTGCAATCTAGAAATTTCTCAAATTTTAACACAATGTAGGGGAAATATCAAGCTTTAAAATGGTGTATGGAATGTCCCTATCGGACCTCTGCGGAAGGATATATGCTCTCCCGAAGTTCGCCTAAATTCAGCCAATTCTACAGAAAATTCGCCAGAGTTTCCTTTGTTTTTACAAAAATCCCCAATTTGCAAATGTGATCTAAGGCCTCAAATGTACCTAATAACCAATGGGTGGCATACACAAGGACCAACAATGCCTTGGGGCACTTACAACCTAACTCAGTTTATAGTTATTACACAATTTATATCATACTGCTCACTTGATTAATACTTAATACGTTTCAATCATCCAAGTCCATTTACATGCATTTTTTAGGCATTCACATATCCATAATCCTAAAATATACCTAAAGCCCTTCCATCATATTATGTTAAGTATCCAAGTGCAATTACAACATATTACAACTTACGATTCCCTGACTTTAAATTACAACTTGAAACATGAACTTTAATTTACAACTTGAAACATGAACTTCAAATGACATATACAACTAACTAGACTTAGGCAAAATGACATGAACAAATATGACTATGAAACTCATCCTACATACATATGGAATGTTCACGCCCTAAGTCTAGCCTAGGTCAAATGGCCATCAAAATGCAAAAAGTGCAAGTCCTCCAATGACTCATCCTACGGGGGAACAAGTTTGGTGAAGGAGATTTGGTGAGGTTTTGGAGATGAAATCTTAGAGAGAAGTGAGAGCAAAGTTTGAAATTTAAATTTTAGAGAGAGAAGTGAGAAGGGGGGCTAGAATTCTTATCAGAAAAGTGAGGGGAAGGTGCCTTAATTAGGGTTGCCATGTCACTTAAGTGGCCCTTGTCCTTTAGTAAGACCCGGTGTAAATTTTATCTGAACCATTGTCAAATTTTTATCCGGAAACACCCAAGACTCTAACTTTAAGTAATAAACATTAACTTTGTCTAATTATCATGTTCATAACTTAAAAATTTGATTAGTAGATCACATATCCACTAACAGTTGTTTAATTGCACTGTAGTCTTTACCGGTGTTCTTAACTGTACCCGAATTTCATAATCTTCTTAACTCTAACATTATTGGTATAATTATGACTTGTTAGGAATATATTGGTCTTCATTTCCATTTTCTCATCTTTTTCCTGTTCCGGAATTCTACCGGTTGCTTCTACAACAGTACAAAATACCCGACATAAGTGACTTTTCCAAAATACCACAATATGGTATCAATCTTCATCAAATCATATACTAACCTCATTCATGATATTTATATCATTATATTAGCTCTCTAACTATAATTTGCTAACTTAGAGCTATTCTACTGACTGTTACTGCGTCAACAGTCAAAAATAATAGATGAAAATTCACCAATGTAACATATCCTCAATATGGATATCAAAATTCTTAGAATTTCATCCTCATTCCATTTATGACCATAAGGTCCTCATCATAACCCTATAATTTAAAAGTCATATAATTAGAGTTATTATAATTTTCATCTTTGAAAGAATAATGTGACCGACGTTATAGCTTTCAGGAATTAGATTAACGGTTTATTTTTTTTAAATTAAAAATGATCATGTGTTTGTATCTTACACAACTCCTATCAGCCTCATAATTTTTTTACCTCGATCTCTTACTTTATTTTTATTTACCAATATTAATAGTTTGCAGTCTCTTATGTAAATAATACGAGTTACACATGATGTATAAATAACATTATTTTTCCCTTATTTATGTATACGAGAGTATGGAGATCATCTTCTGTACATCTGTAGTAGATACATCTATAATTCAACAAGTGACACTTCGATAATTTTTTTTTTCTTTTTTTGTACAAACAAACATAACAGTCCTTCCTCAATTTTTTATTGGATAGATGCATTAAATAAACGATACAGTAGTAATATTATAAATATTTCCCAGAGTAACGAGGATGCAGTTTAGCGATTCTCCACCTTCGAAGTTCGAACCATACTCGCGTGTCATTAGTAATTTCATAGTGGGGTCCTTGTCCCTTTATTGTACCAAAAAAAAAAAAAGTAAGTTCATAGTGTGTGGCTTTTCGCCGCTTATTCTCAAGGCATGACTGTAATCGTTGGTTTGGTTCTGCACTTTTGGACCCGTAATTGTATCCCGAAATGGTAGTATGCAAGTTACATAAAAAGTTTACTGGAATTAATAGAAAATAGTTGCAGTGATTTAAAGTGATGGAATCATGCTACTAGCTAGTGTAAATTTCCATCTTGTGACCTTCCAAAATTGTTTTTATTTTTAATTTTTAAAACATATGTAGTAAAATATATTAAATGTTACGAATCTTGAGTTTACCGTCCCAAAAGTTTGCTTAAAGGGTGGCAATATTCAAGATCTCACTTTATCGACACTGACCCGATGATAACTCTTTTTCTTTTGATGGCTTCACTTATCTATTAGTATTCATTGCAATATCTCTTTGAGAGGTATAACATTTTAATCCAATTATAAGTAGCTCTTTCTGTGGCCTCATCTCTCAATGAAAGTAACAATTGTTACGAATTTTGAGATCACTACCTTCAAAAGTTAGTTCAAAAGGTGAGACTATCCAAGACCTTGTAAACTCTATATTAATTATATAAGAAACCAATGTAGGACTTCTAACATTAAACCTCTAGATTATAAGTGAAACCCTTATCGTAAGTCAATGTAGTAATTAAGCTGCGGACTGCGCACATTTGTTATCAGGTATGTGCTAGACAGTTAATAAGAGTTAGCTTAAGTGCTTAACTAGCATAAGTGAATAATATTGATAAAAGGTTTTAAGTTTGAGTCTAGCAAAAAATTCTTATTTGATAGATTATTTATAAATATTATGATAACCTATTATTGAGGTTGCAACAATATCTCCAAATATTAAAAATTGTGTGACTCTAAAAAATTCCGTCCTAGACATGTTGGAGTATTATGATTTCTATTATTTGTGACCTTCATCCGTAGTGTCTCCTTCAGATAAATAATACTCATACAATTACTATTCAAAAAATAAAAATAAAAATACTCATACAATTAGTTCAACGGCTTAAAATAAGTGTCCATTTTTTATTTACTATCAGTATTCTTTTTATTTGAATATCGTAATTAAATGTTTAGATTTTGACTATATGTAATTACATTTGCTAGCAAATCCATATACATTAATACTTGAAGACAAATTTCCCAGCCGACGCTAACGGCATAAAAGAATAAGACATTGGAATTTAATGTGATTGAGCAATGCTTTGTCGTTGATCAATTTGTCAAATGTTAATTTGTTTCATTCAGAAAAAGAAGTGTCTAAATATAGGGGTGGGGTTCCCTGTGTTACGTCCTTAAAAAAGGAAAAAAGTTGTATTATCTTTTCTGCAAATACAGAATAAGTAAAAAAAAAAAAAGTATACATTAAATTATAAAAATTTGAAAGTTTTATAAAATTGTAACTTTATTATTCAGTCTATAACTTTTATAATTCTGTTAATCTAAAATATTAATATTAAACCCTGAATTAAATAAATAATACGATGTGCGTAAGAGATGTGCACATTCAAATTGAATAAAAGAGGGATGTGCATTTGCAAATGGGCGACATCTTTCACATGACGCCCGCAGCAAGACATATATAAGGCTAATATTCGATCAATAAGGATATGCGGGAGTGCGCGTCTTGCACACTATTCCCCATTTGTGCTGCAAAATTCGTTGATCAACAATGTTTGGCGTTAACTATATTTGTTGACTATGGCAAAATATCTGTGATAAATTAGTCATTCTAATTGAAACAAGAAAGGAAACTATTCAAGGCTCCTGAGTTTGGGTGGTGTCTAGCTATATAAGTAGATCGATCACCAGTTAATTTTATTATTGGGAAAAAGGTTTCTCCTACTAAAGAATAACGGACCTAAAAAATTTTATTTATGTTTGCACACTTACAATATAGAGATGCTCATCAACCGATCCAAACCGATTCAAACCGCGGTGACCGAACCGAAAAATCAAAAACTGAAAAAAACTGTAAATTTTAATTGGATTTGATCGGTTTTTGGATGGGTTGATGAAAACCGATCCAATCCAAACCGATCCAATATATTAATTTCCCTCTACCTACTTGGATCTTTCCCCAATTCTAGCCCAAAAATTTCTAAACCCAAGACCCATTGGGTATCAACTAAACTCAAGAAAAAATCTAGTCACATCTCATCAACAAAATTTTATCTTTGTAGAGCTTCATATCTCATTGCCAAAAAAAAAAAACTATATTATAGTTTACTAACGTTTTTTGTATTTAAAAAATAATAATTTACAAGGTCAATATATACAAAAAAATGTTATTTGCAAAATAATCATGAAATAAATTTTAGGATTTTCAAAAAACCGAAAATCGATCCAATTCAAACCGAAAAAAATTTGGATTGGATCGGATTGAATTTGAAAAAAATTCCAAACGAATAGATGATTATATGATCAAACAGACGAGATTGGATCAGATGATTTTTGCTTCCAAAACCGATCCAATCCAGACCGCGAACACCCCTATGTGCAAGTATTTCAGGTCATCAACAAAAATTATGGAACCCAATTTAATCTCTTAAAAAAAATTGACTCCTGATCCCATTAAATTCCAAAATAGACTTATGTTAGTCCTTTTGAGCAACTAATGTGGGTCTTCTTGAATTTCAGAGGGACCACGATTTTGAATATCTGAGTCTATTTTTGAATTCTGAGGGACCACGAGTAGACTTTTTTTTCCTAAGGGAAAAAATTGGAGCCCGTAATTTTTGTTGAGGACCCAAAATGTTCTAATGTAATTTTTTTTATGTTAAGTTAAAGTTTTCTTTTCTTTTTTTGTTATATTCTTTTTTATTTTAATATATTTAAAATTTTCTTTAAAATTTTTTCTTATATTCTTTTATTGTAATAGGGGTGTTCGCAGTCTGGATTGGATCGGTTTTGGAAGTAAAAATCATCCGATCCAATCCCGTCGGTTTGATCATATAATCATCCATTCGATTTGAAATTTTTTCAAATCCAATCCAATGTTTTTTTGGTTTAAATTGGATCGATTTTCGGTTTTTTGAAAACTCTAAAATTTATTTCATGATTATTATGCAAATAATATCTTTTGTATATATTGACTTTGTAAATTATTATTATTTTAAATACAAAAGCATTAGTAAACTATAATATAGTTTTTTTTTTCGGCAATGAGATATGAAGCTCTACAAAGATAAAATTTTGTTGATGAGATGTGACTAGATTTTTTCTTGGGTTAAGTTGATACCCAATGGGTCTTGGGTTTAGAAATTTTTGGGCTAAGATTGGGGAAAGATCCAAGTAGGTAGAGGGGAATTAATATATTGGATCGGTTTGGATTGGATCGGTTTTCATCAACTCGTCCAAAAACCGATCCAATCCAATTTAAATTTACGATTTTTTTTTCGGTATTTCAGTTTTCGGTTTATTCGGTTATCGATTTTTCGGTTCGGTCACCGCGGTTTGAATGATTTGGATTGGTTGATGAACATCCCTACTTGCACATGTACAGGTCCACCATTGCTCCACATAACCTTGTGTCATTTTAGTGTTTAACACTATATCTTACCGCCGGTAAGACATAGTTATAATATTTTTTTTTCTCTCTTCAGTCATTTCAGATGATGTGGAGTGAAAAAAAACTTTTTGTATTATAATTATGTCACATAATGTTAAATATTAGAAATTCTTATATGTGGAAATATTAAGTAATGTTTTTTGTATTTTCCGAAATAATTGAATTAATGGATATTCCAATTTCATCTGTTATGATAAGCTCATTGTGATCATGTTAAATTTGGCTTTTGGCATCTTGGTATCGGGCCTAGTTGGGCAGCACAGTGCAATCATTAGTGTCTGATTGGACTTTTGCAATGAGTTTTGCTCGATTTCCTCTCTAATCTATTTATATTGGAATTAAGCCCCATGAGCCATTATACTCTCATCCCATAAGCCGTAAAAGAAATCTGCAAGCCCCATTTTATTGTTAAACTTTAATGTTTGAACAAAAGATATGCATTGAAAAGATATGAGTCAAGACGCTTGAAAAATATTTTTCTCATATATATATATATATATATATATATATTTTTATCAAGCAGCTTGAGATATATTTATCTCCGTCCTCCCAAAAATTATGGCATTTTATTTATTTATTTCCTTATATTAATTGATTCACCTTTAGATGATTATGATTTTCTTTTTTCTCTCTCTTCCTTTATCACCATTGATCCATCTTGTACGGTTATGATTTAATAGCCGGAGATAAAATTATCTCAAGCACATAAGAAATGATAAGTCCTATACACACACACATAGGGGTGTTCGCGGTCTGAATTGGATCGGTTTTGGAAGCAAAAATCATCTGATCCAATCCCTTCGATTTGATTATGTAATCATCCACTCGGTTTGGATTTTTTTTTCAAATCCGATCCGATCCAATCCAATTTTTTTTCGATTTGGATTGGATCAGTTTTCGGTTTTTGAAAATCCGAAAATTAATTTCATGATTATTGTGCAAATAACATCTTTTGTATATATTGGCTTTGTAAATTTTTTTTTTTGAAATACAAAAATATCAGTAAACGATAAGATAGTTTTTTTTTGGTAATGAAATATGAAGCTCTATACAGATGAAATTTTGTTGAAAAGATGTGACTACGTTTTTTTTGGTTTAGTTGATGGGTTAATGGGTCTTGGGTTTAGAAATTTTGGAACTATGATTGGGGAAATGACCAAGTAGGTAGAGGAGAATTAATATATCGGATCGGTTTGGATTGGATTGATTTTCATCAACCCATCTGAAAACCGATCTAATCCAATTAAAATTTGCGATTTTTGATTTATTCGGTTATCAGTTTTTTGGTTCGGTCACCGCGGTTTAGATCTGTTGATGAACACCCCTACACACACACATATATATATAGGATTATGATCATTTTACATAAGTGTAAGTTACACTATCAATCTTGATCGTTGATCCCACTTATATGTAAGGGTTCTAATTTTTAAGTAATATGAGCCATTAAATATAAGTTAATCAATGGTCAAGATTGAGTGTAAGACTTCTAATTCTTATATCGATGTAAGAATATCCTGTCTATATATATATATATATTTATTTGTTTCCTATTCCTCAAGCGCTGTTTTGTTGTTTATTATTATCATTATTATTGTACTGTTAAGGAAATTTTATTACTTAAAATAAAGAGGGTGCATGAACTTTTACACATCAGTTTAAAATCAATTTCTCTATGCGAGATTGTTGGCAGTAATAATATAAGCCTTGTGAGGTTCGTTATCTGAAAAAGTATTATATGTCGGATGCGACCTGCTGAATTGACAGCAAAAAACTACATAAAATTGTCTATTTTACAAAAATTAATAAATCATTTAATACAAGAATGATCTTTATTTCGTTCTAAGCAGTCATATTAGTCAGCTACAACTACTGTTTAAAAAGAGTACCTCAATGCAACTTTTCATTTTTTTCATCAAATATTGAATTTCACTGCCTTACGTTAAGATTATTTATTGGATTGCATTTACTTCCGTGGTAGTAAACATCTTTGGAATTATTCATATTACTATTGGCACTTATTAGTTGTTAGTAAGTTAGTGTTAGTATTATTTTTTGAATTATATATTCACCGTACATGTATTTGAAATTATTTATAACTTATGTGAAATAGGTTTACAAGAGTAAGTCTCACAATTCATAAACTTTGGACTTTTGAGAACAATTTTTATAGGCACTGTGCATCTTTTGAAGTGTTTCATGTTGTTGGACATTGTTGTTGATCTATTATATTGAATTATTATATGTTGATTATCTGCCCATATGGGATTGTTACATATAATAATTTGAAAATTGCATGAAAAAATTATAGATGAGATTACATGATTTAAAAGTATTTATCTGTCCAAAGGGGATATATTATTTTTAAATTGCATGTGATATTATAGATAAGATTACGTGGACACCCTTATTTTTAAATTGTTGTTGAAATTACGTGATTTAAAAGTATTTGAGAAATTGCATGAAGAAATTATTGATGAAATTATGTAATTTAAAAGTATTTATCTGCCCAAAGGAGATGAATTTTTAAAATTGTATGTAATTCGCCTTGTTCAAATTTTCGTATGATGGAAAATATTTGTATATTATATTCCCTGACCAGGGGGGTTTATGATATATAAATTATTTTCTTGTTGCCCAAATTTAATCTTATTGCATTGTATATGTCAATCAGTTATTTTTTGCCATTAACAACAACATTGCCATTGTTGAGTTATTGGCTATGTCAAATTATAAGAAATGGAGAGTACAATTTATAGAATATTTTATTTATTGAGTTATATGTTTCCGCTTGAACTATTTAAGTGCAAAACCTTTTTGGAGAATGCTATTGTATTTGAATTCATAATCAGTAAGGGTGTTCAACTTATGGACTATATTATAATTTTTGGAAAAAGATGCAAGAGTTTCTATGAATTATTATAGGTGATTAGCAACAAAGTAGGATTGCTTGTATTAATTCAGGATTTCTTTGTAATTTGAGTAATACTTCTGTTTATTTCATACTATTTTTTGCCCAAAGGGGGTTATTGTGTGTTTTGATTGGAAGCTTGTTGGAGATGAAGTTATTGGAGATGCATTAGTCTAGGTGATTTGTCTGCCCAAATGAGACAAACTTCTGAAGCCAATGTACTGAGAAATCTTCGTTAAGGTTATAGATGAAATTAGTGGAGACTCATTAGTCTAGAGATCTATCTGTCCAAAGGGGATAGATTTTCAAACTCAATGTTGTGCTCATTGATTAATTCATATGAGGCTTTGACCTTGGTTTAAACCTTGGCTTGTGCATTTTGCCCAAAGGGGAATGTACTATTATGTTGGTCTAATTATGATAACCTATTGTGCTCATTGAATAACTCTATTGAGGTTTTGACCTTGGTATGTGCATTCTGCCGAAAGAGGAGTATATTATTGTGCTGGTCTCGTTATAATATCTTACTTTGACTGAAGCTGTGTCTTGCCAATGGTTTATTTTTATGCATTCCTTTTGCCTTAATAATGAACTTTTTTTTGTTAATTCCTTTGGCTTTTTGACTATTATATCCTTTATTAAATAAAAAATAACCATTATGTCCCTGCTTCAAAACTATAAACCAAATTGCCCTATTTTAATCGATTAAAGTAGATATGTAATCGATTAAACAATATATAATTGATTAAATTGGATGCATAATCGATTAAAATGTGAAAAAACAAATTAACTTTCACGAAAGCGAGGAGGCGTTGAATTACGTGGAGGTGTTGAAGTACATGACGAAAGCGTTGGTGGCATTGCATCATGACTTGTGTTGGGAGAAGGTGATGAGGAGGAACGTCAAGGAGAACGAGTGGTTCGTTTGTGGGTTTGATGAGGCTGCCGGTGCGCCGGAGCTGAGCAAGTACATGAATCAAGGGGCGGCGGGGCATGGTGGGCACGTGCCGGAGATGAAGAGAGGGTTGCATGGGGTGAAGGCGAACATGTGGAGCGCACCAGAGGCTTCTATCTTGCGCATCCTTATCCTACGCATCATCACCCCTTGCCATACCAGCCTCACTCTTTTCATGCTTTTCTCTCTATCTTTAAAATACTTCATCTCATCTCATTTACATTCAATTTTTTTTAAAAAAAAACCTTATCCTTTTTCTTTTTGTGTGTGTTTTCATGCTTACTATAATTACTAGTGTTTTTCTCTTCTCTGTTAAAAAACAATAGTAACAATTATAATGATGGAGCGGAAGTAACTGAAAGGTAACTTGCTATTAATTGAGAGAATGTGGGTTATGTTTTTGAAGGAAGGAGTATAGTATCTGTTCAGAATGCTGAAAACCTGAAACAATCTGGTCTTGCGGGAAGCATGCGCGCTGGTTTTCATTGAGTTTAATGTGGTAAAAAATAAAATTCAAAATTTTAACGAAAGTTTTGCAGGTCTTTTGAATTTGTTTCCTTCAGTGGTTGTTGTCCTTAGTTAATGGAAATTTGAATGCATTTTCCATATATTGGGTTACAATTTTTATGGGAATTTGAGAGTTTGATTAACTGCAAAAGTATAATAGTTGCAGTGGGGGTATTATTCAACCCATTTCCAGGGGTATTACTCAACCCATTTCCATTTCAACCCAACTTTCGTTAAAGTTAATTTGTTTTTTTGACATTTTAATCGATTATGCATCCAATTTAATCGATTATATATTGTTTAATCGATTACATATCTACTTTAATCGATTAAAATAGGGCAATTTGGTTTATAGTTTTGAAGTAGGGACATAATGGTTATTTTTTATTTAATAAGGGATATAATGGTCAAAAAGCCTAATTCCTTTAGTTTAATTTAAATATAATTGTCTAATGCATCTAGATGAAAGTAAGTGGGAGTAAATATATTTTCTTAGTACTTTATGTAGATGACATTTTATTTTCTATTAAAATGTTGATTTACTGAATGAAATAAAAGCTTTTTATCTAAAAGCTTTGATAGGAAATACCTTGAAGTACTTTAAATTCTTTTGATTCCTTTAATTAGTGAGAGTTGTACTCGAAGCTTTCTTTTGAGTGTTTTATGTAACAGTCTGTTACGTACTGGTATTGTTAACATTGATTATGATATTAAGCGCAGTTACAATCACAATAGTTTATTTAAAAATATGAGTAAACTTTTTCCTTTTCATTATGTAAGCATTTGAAAAACAATATTAAACATAATGATACAAACTGTGATCATAACTGAAATCTATACACGGAATTAATATTCTACTTTCTTAGATATCATACATTACTTATTTTAACTTGCTAAGAGGTTCTAATAAACCAATTTAGCATAAATCTCATTTTTACATTTTTTCTAACACTAAACATGCCACTGTATTTTCACTACTGGGCATGATCCACACATTATTAATTTTCCATCTTTTAGTATGTTAAACTAGACTCAATTACCTCTCCAACAAGGTATCACACGCCTCATTTGAAGTTCTCAGCTCTGGTTATCACCGTTTGAAGTTTGACAAGCAAAGCTGCCAGCCAACTGCAAACAGAGCACCGAACCTCCCTCACCATTTCTGCGATTATGAACGATTTACTAAGCCAATTGCTCTCAAATTTTTATACAAAATATTAGACACCTTGAGATTTAATTTGATGTATCATGAGCCTAATTTGATTAATAATGTAGGGAGAAACAATTTTTGGGAGTGAGGGATCCGAACAGCCCCTGCACTGAACCAGATTGGGCAGTCCTCACACTCTCAGACCTACAGGATGCTACACATCTTCAAATGGTACAAAGTTTTGATAGAACATAGCTATCATCTCAAGCTTCAAATTAGTGTATGACATTTACCTATTGGACCTATGTGGAGGGAGATATGCTCTCCCAAAGTTGGCCTAAAAATGGCTCATTTATTAGAAAATTCGACGACATCTCCTTTGTTTATTTAACTTATCCCACTTTACCAAAGTGTGTTCTAATTCCTCAAAATGTACCTGATTGACAAGGGTGGCATACAAGGATCAACAAGCCTTGGTGCTCTTACAACCCATAACACTTACATCATTATTCCTCATCTCATTCATCAATTCATTACTTAAATCTAGGGGTGTTAACGGGCCGAGTCGGACCGAGCCGAGCCGAGCCGAGCTTTGGTCTTAAAAGGCTAAGCCTGTGTTTAAATGTGTCAATCTGACAAAGTCTGTTACATATTATAAATATAATTATCAGCCTGTGGCCTATCTTATTTACAAAAAATAAAAGCCTGATTTAGCCTGTTTAAAAAAAATAAGACAACAAAAATTTATCCAAACAGAATATACAATCAACAATACTAGTAATTCCATAAATATTTATAAATTCAATGTATATCCAAACAACATAATATAGAACAAAATCATTCAAAAAGTCTATTTCACCAATAAACTGGGGTGAAATGGATTGAGGAGAAAGAGAGGGCTATTATAAATAGTATAAAAAATATAAAATAAAAATAGAAAATAATATACTAGGCCAGTCTAAGAGGCTCTAAGGCCGAACTTTTGAATTGGAGCCTGAGGCCTTTTTATTAAACGAGTTTTTATACAAATTCAAGCCTGGTACCAACAATCAATTTTAGACATGTAAGCTCAGGCCTTCACGAGCCGAGCCAAAGGCCCCTGATTTGTTTAGCACCCCTACTTAAATCCACTTACTACTTATTACTCATTTCAATCACATAATTCTATTTCATATATTTTCATCAATTGACAATATAATCATAACCTAGAATAGGCCTATTTCCCTTCCATCAAATACATATATCATTACTTTACACAAGGTCTGTCATGCTTTAGATTACAATTCTCCAAATATAACCATAATAATAACTACAAATGAAATACCTCAAAATACCCAATAAATATACAACACTAGACTTAGCCAAACTATAGCATGAACAATAAAGGCATGGTACATGTCACATATGCAATATACAATGTGCATGCTCTAAGTCTAGCATATGCAAAATATCCCAAAATGCAAAATGACAATCTGTCTCCATGCACTCCATATGCTCAACTTGTGGGCCTCTTGCCCGAGATCCCGGTACCGCTACAACCACATGAAATTAGCCCCATAATGCGGAGTGAGATATATCAATATATCTAAGTAATCCAAAGGTTCGGGAGGATCACTCCGCCAAATGGCTCACTCAGATGTAAAATCACAATAATGAACTATAAACATAGAGATAGATAGATAGAAAGAAAGAGAAAGAAGGAGAGAAAGGTGATGGAGCATGTCTGGTCGGGAACAAACCATGCAATCATCTGGCCCAATGGCCTACGACATATAGCCTACGGGCTCTCATCCAAGAATGTGTTCCCGGAACATCATTCAAGGCGCCCCCAACTATAACTCCCGAGACATTCCTAGAGTGCTCCTCAACGGATAACATCTCTACTGCCCCAGGCCAACTGAAACTCCCTACAGAGGCCTTTCTAGTGCAAGTCCCCTACTGTAACACCCCGTAGTACTACAGTTGTTAACATACATGATATTTAGCGTACATAGTGGAAGACTTTATTTTAAAAAATAGTAAAGTGTCTTATAAAAATACGAGTAAACTTTTTCCAAAATATTTTCTAAAACATTTTCAAAGCGTTCATCTGATATATTGTATTAGCGTAACCTTAACATCTAAGTCTACTAATTAAAACCATTGGCAGTCACTATTGGTCGTTGACCATCCGGATATGACCTCAAGTGTCATTCCTGGCGGAGTCTCACCAACAACATAAGGGCTGTATTTCGGATAACTGGGGACATGGGTCCCACACATACACAACCTGATATATACAATAATTAAACAGACAGCTTGCAAGTCCCACACAGACTGCAATCCCCTCAATGGGTCAATACAAACAATATGGCTCAATGCCCAATTAACTAAATTCATACATCAAGTCTACATAAATTTCTAAACGTCTAAGCATCAGTAAATAATCCATGGCTCCAATCATACAGTCATGAGCCTAAATAAATACATTATATAATCTCAACATAAGATAATTAAGCATGTTAATAAATATACATGCCATCATAGAGTCTAAACATAATAAAGATAAATCAGCAGCGTTATCTACTACCCCAAGGCGGGGTCCTTGCCCCTAGAAGCATCACCACTACTCTGGGTATTTGAAATGATGTGCCCAAATGAGGTGAGATAACACATCTCAGTAAGCTCAATGTTCATAGAGGATCCTATAATCCCCTGAGCCAACTTCCTGCATGACAAGTCAGATATACATCATATAATACATGCATACAACATAAACATAGCATCATCATATCATCCTTGTATAACCCCAGAGTCAAAGCCATAGACAGTTACACATGTGTGTCTCCAGGGTCAAAGCCATAGACAGTCAACACAACCTCTGTATGAAATAGCTCTCAGAGTCAAGTCATAGGCAACCTACATACCATAATCAATGGCCAGGATTCTCATAACATGTATCATAAGTGCATCATCATTTCATTTAGAATAATATAACATCTATATGAATGTGAATGAATGCACATATACGTTATACCACATACTTTCATACAATACAACCATAAGGTCATCATCATGGTGGGGCCACAAGAGAAAGGATCAACCAAAACTAGGAGCTTACCTCACTGAGCTTATCAAAGCCCAACTCCAACAGTAAAATACGTATGCTCCAATAAACCCTCAAGTGTCAAATACTGTAGGCAAACCTAGAGCAGGAATCATTTACATCATTAATACTCAATCACTTAATGATTTCACATTTCATTCTTACATTCCAATAATATGCCCATTTCAAGTCTAGACCAATTATTACATAATTACGTATTTTAGTGTATTATGAAGTGTTCACTTATTACACAATCAACCACGTAGTTTAAGCACCTTGCATAATCTTAGAATCACACTCTTCGATCACTAAGGTAACTTAGATTATTTTCACACATCCAAGCCATATATATACGTATTTTAAGTTACTAAGGGGTTCCCATAAGCCCACTTAGCCTAAATATCACTTTTACTGTTTTCCTATAACTGTACGTGCTTCTATTTTCTAGTCACTGTACGCAACTCACTTGTTATAAAATTGTCATCTTTTAGTATGTTAATCTAGACTCAATTACCTTTCCAACAAGATATCACATGTCTCATTTGGAGTTTTTTTACCTCCGGTTATCACCATTTGAAGTTGGACAAGCAAAACTGTCTGCCAACTCCGAACAGAGCCCTAAACATCTTTCACCATTTCTGCGATTCTGGACAATCTGCTAAACCAATTGCTCTCAAATTTTTATGCAGACAACTAGACACCTTCAGCTTTAATTAGACATATAATGAGCTTAATTTGAGTAATAACTAAGGGAGAAACAATTCGCAGAAATTGCAGCCATGTACAGCCCTTGCACATGACTTCCAAGGGCAGTCTCCACTAAATCGAACCTACAAAACGCTATACAACTCAAAATAGTATATAATTTTGACACCACATAGCTAACATCTCAAGATTTAAAATGATATTAGGCACATCCATATAGGACCTCTGTGGAGGGAGATATGTCCTCTCCAAGTTAGTCTAAAAACTGGTCATTTAACCCTAAGTGGGTTTAATTACCAAATCTTAATTACCTATGGTTAGCAACTCTAAGTCACCTTAATTCTTGGATTTTTCTATTATTAGGTCACATTATGAAATTCCACTTAGTCACATTATGCCATGATACCTCAAGTTCACTAATTACATTATTAGTGCTCCTAAACCCTTATTAGGTTCATTTTTAGTGTTTAATACTTAATTAATATTAATTTTAACATAGTGACTCTAAATTAATCACATATGGACGAATTGCTTAGGTGTTAGAATTAGTATTTTTAAGCTTATTTCTTAGTTATTTCATTAGTTAATTAGTACATATACTTAATTAATCCACTAATCCATTATTTCCTTATTTTTAACACAACTAATCCACATTATATCAAAGGGGGCAAATTTGATTAATTATATTTATTAGGATTTTTAGTCATCCTTAGTCAAGATTAGTAGGTTTCACTTAAAGATAACCCACTTAATTAATCTTTCTTAGTTCCACTTAGGATTTTTCCACACTTAATCACTTCATAAAATTTTTTAGTCATGAAACCCTAGATCCCATGACATGGCTGAATAATAGGTGTCTCCTTTAGGGTTCAAGTTCATCCTTTTTCATGGAATCCACACAAGGATCCAAAGGTTGCACCTTTACACATCAAATCAACCATTTCTTGGTTCAAAACTCACACACCCTCAAGAACAATCATCACAACCTTTTTTTTTAAAAGAGTGAACACCATTTTTGGTCCCTAATAAAAAACACAGTCCCCACTTTAGTCCCTTACAAAAATAAATTAGTCAGTTAGTCCCTAACAAATTCAAAGTGGACCCATTTTAGTCCTTTTGAGGGACTAATATGGGTCTTTTTTGAATTTGTGAGGGACCACGATTTCAACTAAATGGGTCCACTTTGAATTCGTTAGGGACTAACCGACTAATTTATTTTTGTAAGGGACTAAAGTGGGGACCATGTTTTTTGTTAGGGACCAAAAATGATATTTACTCTTTTTTAAATTTCAGCAACATACACCCCACCCACAACACAAAATTGAGGCATTAAAGTGAGGAGGGAAAGCTTTTTGGGTCATCTTTTTCCAAGGTGATGCTTACATCTTCAAGCTCACACTTTTAGGTCCAAGCTTCAACTTTTACCACCAAGAATGATCCTTTAAACAAGAACATATCTTCAAGAACATGCTCAAGAGTTAGAGCTCATGGACACAAGAGAAAAAAATGATATTTTTCAAGAAAGTATAAGAAAACTTACACTAGAAATCAAAGGAACCAAGCAACCAAGTGTTGTTCTTCAAGAGAACTCAAGAACACAACTCCATGGTCCTTGAACTCTAAAAAACCATGGCTGTATGGTGGTGTGAGGAACTCAAAAATTTGATCCACACCATGAAAATGGTATGATTGTGAAGAGGAGGGTGAGTGGAGCAAGTTTGGTGAAGGAAATTTGGTGATTTGGAGAGGTTTTGGAGGTGAAATCATAGAAAGAAGTGAGAGCAAAGTTTGATGTTTGAATTTTAGAGAGAGAAGTGAGAAGGGGGGCTGATTTAGAATGAGGGGGAAGGGGAAGGGTGCCTTAATTAGGGATGTCATGTCATTTTAGTGGCATTTGTCCTTTAGTGAGACCCGGTGTAATTTTTATCTGAATCGTCGTCAAATTTTTATCCGGAAACCCCCAAGACTCTAACTTTAAGTACTTAACATTAATTTTGTCTAATTATCGTGTTCATAACTTAAAAATTTGATTAGTAGATCACATATCCACTTACCGCAGTTTAATTGCACTGTATGCTTTACCGGTGTTCCTAACTGTACCCGGATATCATAATTTTCTTAACTTTAACATTTTTGGTCTAATTATGACTTGTTAGGAATATATTGGGCTTCCATTCTATTATTTTATATTTTTCCCATTCTAGGATTCTACCGGTTGCTGCTACAGCAGTACAAAATAACCGGTAAAAGTGACTTTTTAGAAATTCCCCAATATGGGTATCAATCTTAACCATTTTATATACTAACCTCATTCATGATATTTATATCATTAGATTAGCTCTCTAACTCAGATTTGCTAGATTGGAGCTATTCTACAGACTGTTACTGTGTCAGCAGTCTAAAAGAATAGCCGATAACTCAACTGTTCAGAATATCCCGAATATGGGTATCAAACCTCATCAAATCTTATGCTTACATCATTTATGATATTCATATCATTAGAATATCTCTCTAACTTAAATTCATTGTACTAGAGCTATTCTATAGTCTATTACTGTAACACCCCGTAGTACTCCGGTTGTTAACATACATGATATTTGGCATACACAGCGGAAGACTATATTTTAGAAGAATAATAAAACGTTTTAGAAAAATACGAGTAAACTTTTTTCAAAACCTTTTATGAAAACATTTCTAAAAACATTCACGTGAGATACTGCGAAAGCGTAAATCCAAACATACATCTACTAATTAATCCCATGAGCCAGTATTAATGGCCATTGACCATCAAGATATGACATCAAGTGTCATTCCTGACGGAGTCTTATGGACAGCATAACGGCTGCATTTCGAATAACTGGGGACATGGTCCCATACATACATTTAGCCTGATTGATACTCTAATTAAAACACATAGCTTGCAAGTCCCACACAGACTGCAATCCCCTCAATGGGTCAATACAAAATAATAAGGCTCCATGCCCAAATTAACTGAATACATGCATCAAGTCTATATTAATTCAAAGTATAAAAACATCAGTAAATAATCCATGACTCTGAGAATACAATCATGAGCCTAAATAAATACATACAATAATCTCCACAAAATAATTAAGCATGTTAACAAGCCTACATGCCAACATCAAATGTAAACATAATATAAAATCATCAGTTACATCATCAACTACTCCAATGCGGGACCTTGCCCCTAGAGGCATCACCACTGCTCTGGGTACCTGAAATGATGTCCCCAAACGGGGTGAGATAACAACATCTCAGTAAGCTCAAGGTTCAAAGAGGGTCCTCTAATCCCCTGAGCCCACTTCCTCAATGACAAGTCAGATATAAAGCATATAATACAAACATACAGCATAAACATAGCATCATCATATCATCCTTGTGTAACCCCAGGGTCAAAGCCATAGACGGTTACACCTGTGTAACTTCCAGGGTCAAGCCATAGACAGTTACTCCTGTGTGACTTCCAGGGTCAAGCCATAGACAGTCAACACAACCTTTGTATGATACAGCCCCTAGAGTCAAGTCATAGGCAACCTACATACCATAATCACTGGCCAGGATCCTCATAACATATATCATCAGTGCATCATCATAACATTAAGATCATATAACATCTATGTGAATGTGAATGAATGCACATATAAATCATACCATATACTCTCATACAATACAACCATAATGCCCACCATCATGGTGGGGCCACAAGAGAGAGGAGTCAACCAGAACTAGGAGCTTACCTTAGGGAGCTTAGCACAAGCCCACACTCCAATATAATACGTATGCTCCAACTCAATCCTCAAGTGCACGGTTCTCTAGGCACACCTAGAGTAGGAACCATTCACATCATTAATTACATATTAATTAATCAAGTCATATTCATGACTTAATCATTTAATGATTCCATTTTTCATACTCATATGCCAATAATATTCTCATTACAAGTCTAGACAAATTATTACTTATTACATATTTTAGTGCATTATTACAAGCCACCTTAATCTTCAATTACTTACATAGCTTAGAATCACATGCAAGGCTCACTTAGGTAACTTAGATTATTTTTAACTCATCCAAGCCATATATATGATTATTAGAAGTTACTAAGGTTTTCCCTAAGCCCACTTAGCTTAAATATCACTTTTACGGTTTTTCCATAACTTTACTTGCTTCTGTTTTCCATTCACTGAGCGCAACTCACTTGTTATAAAATTCTCATCTTTTAGTATGTAAATATAGACTCAATTACCTTTCCAAAAAGGTATCCCATGCCTCATTTGGAGTTTCCTAGCTCCGGTTATCATCATTTGAAGTTGGACAAACAAAGCTGTTTGCCAACTCCGAACAGAGCCCTAAACATCCTTTACCATTTCTGCGATTCTGGAAAATATACTAAACCAATTGCTCTCATATTTTTATTCAGACAACTAGACACCTTTAGCTTTAATTCGAGAAGTTATGAGCCTAATTTGAGTAAGAATTGATGGAGAAAATATTCGTGGAAGTTGCAGCCATGTACAGCCCATACACATGGCCTCCATGTGCAGTCCTCACTCAAACGAACATACAGAATGAAATACATCTTCAATTGATACCAAATTTTGACAACACATAGCTAACATCTCAAGATTCAATTTGATATAAGGAACAACCCTATATGACCTCTGTGGAGGGAGATATGATCTCCCCAATTTCGCCTAAAAAACTGGTTACTTGGCCTTAAATGTGTTTACTTAACAAACCTTAATTACTTTTGATTATAAATCCTAATTCACTTTAATTCTTGGATTTTTCTATTATTAAGTCACATTATGAAATCTCTTTACTCCCATTATGCTATGATACTTACATTTTAATAATTACTTAATTAGTGTACCTAAACCCTACTTTAGTCCAATTTTAGAGTTAAATCCTTAATTACTTTTGTTAATTAATTCCTACCCTTAATTAATCCCCTAATTTATTATCTCCTTAATTTTAACACCACTAAACATGTATATAATTTATGGGACAGATTTGATTAGCTATTTTAATTAGGGTTTTTAGCCATTATTAATCATGATTAGTGAGTTTTACTTAGAGTTAACCCACCTAGTTAACCTTTCTAATCATTTTTTCACACTTAACAACTTAAACACATTTTTTTGTCATCAAACCCTATCCATCCTTGACTTGGCTGAATCATACATAGTCCATATTACGGTTCATAGTCATCTTTTTACATAAACATCACTCAAAGGTCCAAAGGTGGCACCTTTAGTCATCCAATCCATAATTTTATGGTTCAAAACACACCCACCCTTAAGGATCATCATCAAACCATGGCATTAAAAAAATTTAAACATTCTTTCTCCAATACATAACAAAACCGTGGCACACACACAAGAAAAAGAGAGACTTTTTCGTTCATATTTCTCAAATGAAGGCTTACATCTTCAAGCTTTCTCCTTTATCTCAAGGCTCCACCTTTTTCCACCAAGAACACACCTTTAGGCAAGAAAAAATCTTCATGAACATGCTCATGAGTTAGGCTCAAGAACACAAGAAGAAAGATGAGTTTTTTCATGAAAAAAATCAAGAGAACTTACCCAAAAATCAAAGGAACCAAGCAAGCAAGTGTGATTCTTCAAGAAGGCTTAAGAACACAACTCCATGTCCTTTACACTTCACAAAATCGTGGCTGTTTGGGATGATAAGGGACATGAAATTTTGGATTCACACTATGAAAATGGTATGGTTGTGAAGAGAAGAGTGAGAGGAACAATCTTTGTGAAGGGAGTTTGTGGTTTAGAGAGATTTAGGAGAAGAAATCTTAGAGAGAAGTGAGAGAGTTTTCAAAATTTGAAATTTAGAGAGAGAAGGAGTGAAGGGGCTGCTGATCAGAAATGGAAGGGAAGGAGAGGAGGGTGCCCTAATGAGGGGTGCCATGTCACTTAAGTGGCCTTCGTCCTTTAGTGAGACCAGGTATAATTTTTATCTAAACCGTCGTCAAATTTTTACCTGGAAACCTCCAAGACTCTAAATTTAAGTACTTAATATTAATTTTGTCTAATTATCATGTTCATAACTTAAAAATTATTAGTCGATCAAAGATCCACTAACAGTTGTTTAATTGCACTGTAGTCTTTACCGGTGTTCTTAACTGTACCCGGATTTCATAATCTTCTCAACTTTAATATTTTTGGTCTAATTATGACTTGTTAGGAATATATTGGTCTTTATTTCCATTTTCTCATCTTTTTCCCGTTTCGGGATTCTACCGGCTGCTGCTACTACAGTACAAAATACCCGGCAGAAGTGACTTTTAAAAAATACCTCAATATGGGTATCAATCTTCATCAAATCATATCCTAACCTCATTCATGATGTTTATATCATTATATTAGCTCTCTAACTATAATTTGCTAACTTGGAACTATTCTACTTACTGTTACTGCGTAAACAGTCAAAATTAACAGATGAAAATTTATCTGTGCAAAATACCCTCAATATGGGTATCAAAATTCTTAGAATTTCATCCTCATTCTATTTATTACCAAAAGGTTCTCATTATAACCCTCAAATTTAAAAGTCATATAATTAGGGTTATTATAATTAGTGCGTTAGCAGTCAAAAATAGCAGATGAAAATTCACCTGACTGGAATACCCTCAATATGGGTATCCAAATTCTTAGAATTTCATTCTCATTCTATTTATGACCATAAGATCCTCATCATAACCCTCTAATTTTAAAATCATGTAATTAGGGTTATTATATTCACCACACCTTTTAAAAAGATTTTTTCCTCAAAATCGGATCATACCTGATATCAAAATCGGGATATCGCAGGAGAATATCATCCTCCCGCTCCCATGTGGCGTCCTCAGGTGTCAATCCTTCACATGGAATCTTGATCATGGGAATGACTCTATTTCAAAGTCGTTTCTCATATCGAGCAAGAACCTTAGAAGGTCCCACAACGAACTTCAAATCCTTCTTAACCTCTATGTCATCAGACTGTACAATGTGTGAATTAACAGATATATATCTGAGGAGCTGACTCACATGGAAGACGTTATGTAGATTCGCCAAGTTGGGAGGTAGAGCAAGTTGATACACCACTAGTCCGACCCTCTTTATTATCTGGTAGGGCCCAATGAACCGTGGACTCAACTTTCTCACTCCCAATTATTGGAGAAATTGGGTGATAACTTAGACAATTTTGAGCTATGATTCTAACACTTTTTGAAATGACTTTGTGTTATGATTGTGTAGTTGAGTTGTGGAGTGTTTGTCTGAGTTAATTATAGGATTGTAAGGTGTGTGGAATTGTAAAATTGAATTGAATACCCTTTGGATGTTGGGCTTGAAGAATTCGGCCATTTGAGAGCATGTATGGTTTGATGTGGTAAAAATTGTATAATTGATGTTGTGTGGTTGTGTATGGTATTTAAATGAGTGGTAAGTTGGTTGGATGAATGAGGTTTAGGGTTGGAACCATTAGATAGGAATAAGTGTAGGAATTGGCCTAGAAGGGAATAATTGGAAAAATGATGTTGTGATGGAGTGGAATGGAAAATGGGACTTGAAATGGTGTTGTGGAAACCTTAGAATACTAATGGTAAATTAAAATAAAATTAAGAAAATTATTTGGTAAATTAGGCCTAAAGAGTCCGAACCTATGCTTGTGGGAGGTGGGAATTTGATGCTTTGTAATGTTGGTAAATTGCACCGTGTATTGATGATCCTCGTGTGATCACTGTAGGTTACCTCCCATGAAATTGAACTTGGAGCCTTGAGCTTGGCGGGTTGTCTTTGGTCTTTGACCAAAGGGATTTTGATAAGGGAATATGAATATGTGCATGAATTCTTTTATAATCATGTATATGCATTGGTGAATGGAAATTGAAACGAGAATGTCCTATGTATAGGCATTTCTAGTAGTACCAAGCTCGGTGACGTACTAAATTGGAGCTGCTAAGAAGGAGATTAATCAGGTAATCCCTTAGTACTGGGGTTTGATCCCCGTGTGTGCTCCACTATGCCTGTTGAAGGTAGTAGTTGGAGGTGTATATTGTTAATGTAGTATAACATGTTCATGCATTGTTGTATGTTTAGTGGTACATAGGATGTACCGTGTCTCTGGCCAGTAGACAGTTTACCTTCGGGCGTTTCGGACTTCCACTGGATAGGTCTCTATGAGGCAGTTCCAGTTGACCTAGGGTCGTGAAATGTCATACGTAGAGGAGCACACTAGGAAGTCTCGGGTGGATATAGATGGAGGGTGCCTTGGTTGATGTTCTGGGAACACTTCTTTGGATTAGAACCTATAGGATATATGCCGAGGCTAATAGGCCGGATGTTGCGTGTGATAAACCCTTGGTTTATAAGGTTTTTAAGCATGAATTAATATCGATTTGTGTGATTAAATGGATGGAAAAGAGGTTAAGTTCCTGAAAATCTCTCAAGTACAAGTTCTGAAAGCTTTGTGGAAAATTTACATTGTCTTGTAGGGAAATGAAGCTTAAGGAGCAGCAGAGAGAAAGAAGAAGATTCTGAAGAAAGGGAGAATGCTCAAGTGTTGAGCGCTAAAACGTCCACACATAACGTTTTAGCGCGCTGCTGCAAACTGAAGACAAAAGTTGCTGGTGCCGAGCGCTAAAACGTCCAACACTGACGTTTTAGTGCGCTACTGATGGAAAAGTTTCTGGTGTTGGGCACTAAAACCTCCTGATCAAATGTTTTAGCGCTCTGATGTGGGAAAAGACTCTGGTCTTGAACGCTAAAACATCCAAGTCAAAAGTTTTAGCGTTGGAATCAGTTAAAAGCAGTTGGGCATCCGTTAAACATGGACGCTAAAACGCCCATCAATGAACGTTTTAGCGCCCATGGCAGTTTTCAGTTGTATTTTGTAACTCTATAAAAGGCAATGGCCTTCACATTCTGACATATCACATTATCTAAAATCTCTGATACTTAGGAAGGGGGATCAGATCAGAGATTCTCTGATCTGACTCTTCACTTTCTTTGACTTTCTAAATTCTTTAGGATTAGTTCTTGTAATAGTTAGTACTTCTTTATGTCATTGTACTTGGAGATTGAAGACTCAACTATCATGACAATGGAGTTTGATCTTTCTTCTACTCTTGTTTATTCTTTAATTATGTCTGAGTAGAGTCCTTTATAGTCTGATTCAATGGAACTCAAGGTTGAATTTATGAATGGTTAATTAGGTATTTTGTTTATCTCTTATGTGATTGTATGAAGTTGTCTTGATTAATTCTTTCTATTAAGGGAATAGTGTAGAACAGACATGTTTACATTGTTTCTGTATCTGACAACTTCATCATCAGTGTTCTAGTAGTCAAGACATTGATGCTAGGATTCTGATGTGATCTTAATACTTTAGTAATTAATGCATGTATTAAGAAGGGAATCACCAAGACATTGGGATTTCTGATTCATGTATCAATCAGGGTAGTAAGACATTACATCTTGATGATAAGAAAAAGGTTGATCAACATCACATAGTAGATAATTCATTATGGAAATTGGTTCATCCATAAATTCATGCTTGAGAGAAATTGACATCTGACTACTTGTTTAAATTATAATCACATTTTATTTGTTTATCAAGTTTTTATGCAATTCAACTAAATTTCTAGTGACAAGAAATCAATGCAATTAATAATCTTTTAGTTGATTCAACTTAAGTATATATGGTTAGTCGGTGCTTGAACACAAATCCTCGTGAGAACGATCTTTACTGATCATTTTATTACTTGTGTGACTAGTACACTTGCTAAATCCACAACAGCGTGGTATTGCCATCGACCATTCCAGCTTCATCGTATTTTATTCCCTATGCTTCCCTACTTCACTAAATCCCTTGCTTTATCTTGTTTTGAATGTTGTATTGTATTATTGATATGCATCGAAGTGAGCCATTGGGCAGAGTAATCTGCAGAACCTCTGGGTTACTGAGATATATTTGTATATCTCACCCCGTTTTGGGGACTTTATTTCAGGTAGTGGCAGTGGCGTTGGAGCAACGGGCAAGAGGCCCGTAGGATGAGCTTATGGACGTAGTGTGTATTTTGCATTTTGTGGTCATTTGGGCTAGGCTAGACTTAGGACCTGAACATTATATTGAGCTAGGACTTTTCATATTGTCATCTTTGTTCATGTCACTTTTTGGCTAAGTTTAGCTTATGCTTTACCATGTTTTCATTTGGAGATTTATTGTATTATGTTTCATTGGAGAAGATGTAATTTGTAAACTTGAGACTTTGTGTAATATTGAAGCATGTATATGATGAAAGGGCAATAGGCCTATTCTAGGATTTGATTTATATTTTATGTCAAGAAAATGCATGCAAAAGAATTAATGTGACTGAAATGATTTAAGATTGGATAATGTAATTATTGAATTGAAAAGTAAGCTAATTGATATAAATTGTGAAGGGTTGTAAGAGCACCAAGGCATTGCTGGTCCTTGAGTGCCACCCATGTTTATTAGGTACCATTTGAGGTTAGATAACACACCTTTAAAGGTGGGATATGTTCGAAAAAACAAAGGAGACTCTGGCAAAATTTTTAGAAATTGGCAGATTTTGGGTGAATTTTGGGAGAGCATATCTCCCTTCCACAAAGATCAAATAGGGACGTTCCATATACTATTGTAAAGCTTGAGATGTCTACCACCTTGTGTCAAAATTTGAGAACCATAGGAGTAGCACGCTGCCCTGTAGAAGCCAGAGATCACAGACTGCTCAAAACGCCTCTGCACATGGGGCTGTCACTGGCAGTTTTTGGAAATATTATTCTTGCTTCGTTTCGTGGTCAAATTAGGTGTATGATATATAAAATTGAATCTTAGGTGTCTAGTTTTCTGTATAAATATTTTAGAGTGATTGGTGGAGTGTTGTTTCTGAAATCTTGCAAAGAGTGAGGGCTGTTTGGAGCCCTGTTTGAGATTGACTGGTAGATTTGCTTGTCCAACTTCAAATGGTAATATCCGGTGCAAATGAGAACTTTTTGGAGCGTTTGATAGCTCGTTAGAAAGATAACTAAGTATAGAATAAAATACTAAAAGATTAGAGGTTCGCGACATGCGGATATTCTGCAGTAATTAAAATACCGAACCATGTTTGGATAGGTAGAAAGCGAAAAAATGAGATTTAAGCTAAGTGGGTTTATGGGAACCCCTTAGTGTCTCGAGAGAAGTATTATATGATATCTAGGAATTTTATATTATTATTCCGCAATGAGTTTTCAGTTACGGTCACAGCTTTTATTTATTACGCTTTATTATTGTTTTAAATGCTCGCGTAATAAAAAGGGAAAAATTTATTCGCATTTATAAATGAATTGTTGTGATTGTAACTGCGCTTAATATCATAATCAATGTTAACAATATCGGTGTACAACTAGCTGTTACAAAACCCAATGAGACAACCATGGTGAACGAAAAAAGAGTGCAACACATATTTCACTCTCCCTGATGATAACATTATTTAATATCTCTGAGTTTACGCATCCCGATCTTGTAATCTCAAAACTTGAAGTGGGTAATGCCTTGGTAAATAAATTTGTCAAATTGAACGAATTTGTTGAACATCAATTTCACGATTTTGTTGAAGATCATGAGTGAAGAAGAATTTTGGTGACATATGCTTCGTTATGTCTCCTTTGATGTATCCTCCATTTAATTGTGCTATGCAAGCAACATTATCTTCATGCAATATTGTTGGAACCTCCTTTTCTAACTAAAACTGCATGCTTTTCAGATGTGTTGCGTCATTGACCTTGATTAAACACATTCTTGACTTTCTTCATGAATTGCTATCATCCCTTGGTCGTGCTTCCACTTGTGAATAAATATCTTGTTTGGAATCCAGCTTTGTGTGGATCCTACATTATTCTAGTATATTCATATCAAAAAGAATTAATTCCTTCTAACAAATTTATAAATAAAGATAAAATGTAAGAATAATGGGGAAGATATGAGGTTCAAAAGCCAAACATCCACTACAATAAATTTATAAGTTCCCCTTGGATGTCACCTTTTATTATACAATAATAAGATTGTCTCGATTGAAGTAAGATATGGCACACACAAAAACTTAATGATTTTTCATGAATATTTTATTTATGTCAATCGAGCTCATATAACCATTGGGGTACTCAATGGATTTGTTTTAACCATGTAAAATATCTTTAAATTGCAAGTCAACTGAATTGATAAATATTTTATTAAGGTGATTATACCACACATGCCTTTATTGCTTTAATCTATTAATGATATTTGAAGCTTCATTCAACGAATTTCCCGGGAATTTTTATATGCTTCAAGCATTTTAGATCCTTCTAGGATTTTAATATATATTTCACTATCGATTGAATAAGTCACATAAATAAGCTATAATAACATCTATTAGACGAATGTCAACCTTTTCATGTACTGCCAGATTATTAAAATATCTGAAGGTGATTTCATCCACCACAAGAGAATACATTTTCATATAATAGATGCCAGGCTTTTGCAAAATTCTTATGCCACAACAACTTCATTATAATTTTTGCATATAAGTACCCCACTGGCATTACACCTTCATGTGTGGACTATAGGTTCAAAAACATGAAATTTGAATTGCGTCTTTATATTTTGGCCAATCATCATCAATAAATTTAGCTTCAAGATCCTCGTCTTGTTTCATCATTTCATTTTATGCAAAATATTGTCGACAAGTATATCTTGATGGTTCCAACATTTTCCTGTAATGACATAACTAATAAAGATCTTTTTGTTTTTATTATTTTCAGGTACCTGAACCTCCCTCGAGGTTTAACCAAAGTTATGTCTTTATGATTAAAAATTGTCTCCATATTATGACCATCTTAATCATTTTCTCCTTTCCTCCCCTTTCGCGGAATTTTATCTTTGGAACCAATCTTTTTTCTATGTACAATATGAATTGGAGCATTTACAGTTGGAATATTAGACTTATTGGTTAGTTAAACCATCTGGCAGTCAATATATAGTATCTTTTTCTCATATTTGCTTGGTGCGAGGATCTATATGAGATAATGATAATGCATTATGTATTTTCCAACTATTTATTCTCTCCCCCTTATGTTGGAAAAATTTAAAACAATAATCCACTAAATCTCCAATCATTATTTCAATATATTATTTAAGGAGATTCATTTCCAACATATATTCTCAACTATATTTGGGATTCATCTTTGTGCGTTGTGGTGGAGTAATTAGAATATAAATCGCACATCAAAAATATTATTTGCTCCTGACGATAAGGCTGCAATGGGGAGATGATAACTTATTGGCATGATGCGTACAAGTATTGCAACACAAAATATAGCATATCCCTATGCCAAAATAGGGAGCTTTGTTCTCATAGGCAATGTTATAGCAATCAATTGGAGATATATAATATAAATTCACCAGCATAATAAAAATTAATTGTCTTTATTGTGCTCTTAATATTATTATTTGAGCAAGCAATCTCATAAATGTCAAGATAGAGAAACATGTGGCCATTTTATAGATGCATCTATTAAATTCAAAATATTTGAAAGGTCCACATGATGGGTGAATGGGCCCATATATTTCACCATGTATGCATTTCAAAATACAGGAGATTGAATCTCAATTTTAGCTGGTATAATTTTCCTTGAGAACAAGCAATACAAGAAAATTCAATAAATTGAAGAATCTTCTGGCTCTTAAATGCATGATAATATGAATTTTTAATAATTTGTTTGCATCATATTTGATTCAGGATGGTCCAACCGGTTATGCCAAATAATGTAGCTATCATAATCAATATCATTTTGATTTACCAAGGCATATTTTTCAATCATGCTAATATTAGTGTAGTTTTTATTGAAAGAAAAACAGGTAATTTTTTTTTATTCACATTTTTTACATGTAATATTGTAATAAAAATAAATTTTCCCACCATTTGTGGTCTCAGTGTGATATTATTTATAACCAATTTGGTCCCTTTTAATAATCACATATTAGCTCTTCTAGTGCTTTCAATTAATTTTTATATTGCCAATTATTGTATTGAAATTGGCTTCCTCCAAATCAATATATGTGATTGCATGCATCACATATGGGGTATTAAAATCATTTTGTATATAGGCAATTGATAAAATAATTGGAATTTTGCTACTTCAGGAGCAATAACCAACAAAGATATTGTTAACCTCAACAATGAGGTTAATTTCAATGGCATGAGATTCATAACACTTGCCCTTAATTTAAATTTCCATATTCATTTTATTAGCCACTTTCGTTTGGCCTTTTTTTTTATGATTTGATCCAATTTTGGATTTTCTATCATCCCTTTAGGGTCTATATCATTACATGTGCTCTGTAACACCCCGTGTATACCCGGTTTGATATCATGTCATCGTATTAAGCCACACTTAATTAGAAATGCGGAATAACTTTTTACTTTCAATTATGACTTCATTAATATTACCAAGTTGATTACTTAATCCTTTTTCAAAACATCGCATGTATGTAAATTGCAAATAGACAACTATCTACACTGAATAACCTCATAATATAAATAAGTGAGTATCTAAGTCACAGATCTACATCACGTAGTCCGGACATAATCCTGATACATTAAAACAACTCGAATCCAAATAAGACATAGTCAATCAATGTGGCATGGAAAACCCCCATGCTCACCAAATAAAGCAACAAAGCCCAACAGAGTCTCACAAAAAATAACAGGATAATAAATATAAAGCAGGTCAGCATCCAAGCATAATCCAAGCATATCATCATAACGCATAAAAATCAACTCAGCTCCGGCATCCTGCCTCCCGAGGTCTCAACCCCTGGGTTACCTGAACCTGAAATATGTGCCCCAAACTTGGGGTGAGATCTCTAAACTGAAATCTCAGTAAGGCAAGGGGTCCTCAAGGATTTCTCCACCTCAAGCTCACTTACATGTGCAATATAAGTATTAAAAGCAATATACAATATCAGTTCCAAAATCAGTGCAATGCAACAGATAATCATGTCATGTGTGTCAAGATATTCTAATGGCCAGAAAAATGCAGGATTTACATACGTCTATTACCTACATCAGTGCAAGACGCCACTTGCACCCACCCACAGAATCACCGTATTGTATGACGCCACATACTCAGGCTTACCGTCTATATGGAACAACACATGCATATTATAAGGCCCTTGCACTTAACAACTAAAAAGCATTTCAATCATCAAAACATGAAAACACATCATGCATAAAACCATTCCCCCATGGGGTATGGTGGAACCAACAATGGCTAAACCGAGAACTCGAAAGCTTACCTCTAAGCAATTAATCCAATCCAAGATCTACACGCGCTCACAGTCCACACACAGCACAATCACAATCTGTTTGGAACAATAATCATATCAATATACATACTCTACAAGCATATGACATAAAGACAACGCCTTCCTTTTATGTTTCATGTCTTTAGGCTTCTCACAAAGCCATAGGCCCTTAATCCCTTTGATTTTGACTTAGATTAATTATCACAGAAGTTCACATTAGCCAATCATGGGTCCACAAACCCAAAATATCACTCTGTATGAATAGTACCGTTACTATCTCGAACTTCCCAGAATATCTGGATATTTGTTGGGGCCATATCCGGATATACATATCCGGATATGATATCCGGATATCATATCAGATATCCATATTCTGATATCACAAAGCCCATATCCGAATATTTCGCGACAGAAGGCAGTTTCTGCATTTCGCGAAGATATCCATAAAAGATTCAACCTTTAACCCATTCTAACGTCCAAGCATGCATTTTTAAGTCCCTTTAGGTCAGTGATCACGTTGGTTACTTGTTCATCTTATTAAAAATGCCAAGGATTCATTTCTAACTAAGGAAACTCATGATCAAGGTTAATGAAGCTTACCCAAGGTTCAAAACTCAGAAAAGGTTGCTTTTGGAGCTCACCAATCAGCTCCAAAGGTTCTGACTTGAAGGGTTCTGACTTGAAGGTGCACGAAAATGGCACACCACAATGGTTCTTTCTTACCAAAATGGCTTCTTGGATCAACACCAATAAGACACAAGCTCTCAATCAACCCAAATAGTGAAGTCAGCTTACAGCACCCACAAACAGTGGTTGAGCACCCAGAAGAAAGGCTCCCTCTCACCCTCACAAGTCAAGGCACACTCACACAATGAGATTTGGTGAAGAAATCAAGAGGAAAGGTGGCCTCTTGGCTCACAAGGTGGAGAGGAAGAGGGTGGCAAGGTGGCTGGTGGAGTTTTAGAAAAAATGGAGGCACGTAGAGCTGATAGAATCAGCCTAGGGTTGTATGAAATGCACTATTTATAGGCGGCTTAAGGTTAATCACACTGTATTAGCATCAATAGCTATGCTTAGAATTTTAATCCCAAACTTTGGAATATGAACCTAGCCATTTTTCTAAGATTTTTCATATTTTTATTTTATTTTTTGTAGTACTTTTCCGGTATGCGCTTTTACATAGTCAGTATCAGTTCTTGCACCAGTTCTCATCATTTTGACCTGAAACTTGTTATGCTAGTCCTATATATTATTCTAGTGACATATACATACTTTTCATAATTTTTGGGATACTTCGTCGGTACGCATTTATACCGTGGAGCAGAATCGGTATCTGCACTTTTCGTCAGAAAAGCGGCTTTCAACATTATTAATCACTTACTATAATTATTTGAGCCTTCTCATAATTATTAGGGTCAATAATTTCATAATCAATTAATTAATTTTCTTAATTAACGGTGCGGGTTCTTACATGCTCATAGCCCTCAAATAACTAGAGTTTTTCACAAATTTGGCATTTGCTTCAAGCAATGCTTTTGAACCAACGGATCTAAAATTGTATTTATTTACTCTCATTCGGATATGGAAAAACAATATAATAAATATGAATATTAAAAATAATTCAAAACAAAGATAATTTATTTATAAATTGAGCATTAAAGACATTCAATGTCTAATCAATGTCATGCTATAAATAACCATACAAATTCAAATCAAATTATGACGTTCGGTTACAATAATCATATCAATCCATAATTGAATAAATTATATTTAATTATAAAAGAACACAAATAACGCAATAGTAATAAACTAATAATCATTATTGTCAGATTTAATACACACACGCATAATAATATCAACTCACAAATTAATGCATTAAATTATTGAATAACATTTAACCATGCATGAGACAACTGTAACAGTTATGAGATTTAATCATATATAAAATAATGGTAACGGTTATTTAACGATTAAATTTCAAATAAAAGAATGAATTTATTTTCACATCATCATTACTTTTTATTTGCATTCAATTAAAAGAATATTACTGAATATATTGAAATAAAATATATTACACGCAAAATAAACCGTTTAAACTCATAACCTCTCATTTGAATGCATTAATTTCACCATCGGTTTCTCATTCTTGTCAAAAATTAAATTTGATTGATGACAAATGGTTTGTAACTGCCTTTTAACACAAAATTAATAGCAATTTAAAAGGAAAAATAAATTGCACATATTATAATACATGGTTATATAATAATTGCAATAAAGCGACATATTCTCAATCGTATATACTCAGTTAAGTAATCACAAAAGTTGCCTATCATCAAATTCAACAATCAACATATTGGAGACACCAAAACAGAACAAACAAATATATGAAGCAACCTTTACCAAAACTTACCAACGTATAGTGAAGTGACAGTAACAAAAGAATACCGAACAAACTTCAATAAAAAAAATCCACCTATCAATCCTTTGGACAAAAATATGCCCAGCAATCGTTAATGTACACAAATAATACTTGTGTAAAGAGCGATACAAACAATAAGCTATGATAGAAAACCGACCTAAGATCTAGTAGAGACATGTGAAGGGTTTTCAACTAATAATTCTCATAAATGTCCTCTTTTCATCAAATTCCCTTGAGCCACAAATTCAGAAATTAAGATGCTTGGATAAAAAGATTAACTTGGTTTATTATTAATATTTCAAAGGATCATTCCAAGTTTTATTTTAAAAGGAAATAAAAAAAAGAGAATGGTGATAATGATAAAGGACAAAGTAGCAAAATCAATCACAAAAAAGAAGAAGTTGATAATGACAAAGTAATAGTAACTTAATATAAATTTTCTACGAATTAATGAATTGATTATAATTGACGCCATTGACCAACCAAATCAAAAATATAGTTTTGGAAACAATCATAAATCGTGATTTTTCGGATTGGACAAACAGATTCCTTTTCCTCCGTTAATGTCATTAAAAAGGCAAATTTTATAAGCTAAATATGGATACAAATTTCCAAATATTAATAATAATTATGAATAAAAAAATGATGATTATGGATTTAATTACTCAAGTTTATTTATTAGCCGTTAGTAACAATTTGAAAATTTTAAAGTACCTACAAATAGATGATAGTCGCATGAAACAATTATAGCATTCATTCGATTCTCTGATACTGAAAAAGTTCTCAAGGAGTGGGTGGTGATGTTAGTATTTGGGTGTCCTAGAGACAATCTTATGATTAAATAAGGACACAGATGTAGACCTTTTTTAATATTGTCGCAAATAAATAAAAGCACTCTTTATCTTGTTTCATAATTATGTCTCGATATTAATGTTAATATATTATGAATAACTTGATAAACCCCGTGGAATAAAATAGGTATCTCTTGAGTATCTGTGATGAGATCACAATCATGAGGATTCAAGAATACCAGATGTTTATTCCTAATTTTATGTTCCTAGTCTAGAGATACAAAGAATGGGGTCAGTAATCTCGGGTAAGACTAGCACGACTTATCTACTTGTATATGGATACAAGGTATAGACCTCATGTGCTACAGATATAGAGATGTCTTAGCTAAAGTCGTGGGTGGACCTATAAGGGTATAGCTCGCACTGAACGGACCCTCAAAGAGACTCTATGAGGAAATCTCACAGATAGTATCATTAGAGTAGTCTCTATATATTTGGGTATGTCTTTCCTTAGACCAGAAGTTATCACTTAGACTGTGTTCTAGAAGGCATGCCTTGATTGTATACCTCGTCTGCCTGAAACATGGAGACTCATAGGTATGCTCTTGGGCTTGTCCTGATAGGGCACAGGGCTAGGGTAATAAGCTGAAGGAATTCGTCAAATCTCTGTGAGAGATTAGGTTATCCTTAAACCGGAGAAATCAGGATGACATTTACAGTGACTCGGGAATCTATGCATAGTAAAAGAGATCATAAGATGATCTGCATTTAGAGTCAGTAAATTGAAGACTCCTTATTTCATAAAAAGCTAACCCTAAACCGCAAGGGATGATACATTTCTTCTTTACCATAGGTTTTATGGGAAGGTAACCGAGACGAAGGGACAAACATACGGCAACCAAATATGTTTAATAGGATGATCAAATCATTAATCTAACTAGTTATGGGGCAACAAAGCATTGCTAGTGCTCTGTGTTGTCATTAGATGGGTTGTGGGCTTATTGGGCCCAAGCTCATTTATGTCAGTGGCTATGTTGGACCTAATGGGTCACACGCAAACACCTAATTGTCTAGATGCTCTAGCATTAAAGGTATTGGGCCTAATAATAGTTATTAGCCCAAGAAGTTGTTTGGAACTCCACCTAAAGGGGTGAAGGGCGCATGGATCATTGTAATGGGCATGGATAGTCAAAGTCATTACTAATTAATTTAATTAGTTAAATTAATTACATGCATCGGCCTTCAAGGTCATTTCCAACTTTCAAGTGGTATCAGAGCCCGGTTGTTTTACCATAGACGGGTGATGGTACATTGTTTGTGATCATATTTTTCACGGTTAAAATTTCTTTAAAAGTTAAAGATTCAATTTTTACGTATGGATTCTAATTTACAATACTTTAAACGGTCAAAGTTTTTGTTTTTATGAACATGTTATTTCGAATGCTATGTTCATGAATCCATATGTATACATGGTTGTTTTTACTTTGTGAAAGTTTTAAAAAGGAAACACCTTTTTGAAAGGTGTAGTTCGACCATGAAAGGTGTTTTGAACACCTTGATTGTTTTCTTATTTTTCTTCATGAATTGTTTCAGAAACATGGCATGAAATTTTTTGAAAATTTGAATCATATACTCTTGTATATGGTTCGGCCATATTGAGATTTATGGCTACATGCATGGTTTAATTTTATGTTCTTTGAGAAAGAATCAATAAAATTTGAATTAAATAAATTGTTGTTTAATTCGGCCAATTGAAGAATTAAGGAAAATTTAGAATTTTAATTATGTTTTAATATTTAATGGTTAAATATCAAGACATACGTGAAAAATATATTATATGATAATATTTTTGTACTTGTGAGTTATCTAACATTTCAGGTGCAAAAGAGGAAGGGGATGGTCATGGTACCCGGAATTTGAAATTTTTAAATTTTAAATTAATTTGTAATTTTGGGCTCTTTTACAAGAGATGTAATTTAAATTTCAAATTTTTGTAATTTAAATTTTGTCCCTCCTGTTATCAAAAAAAAAAAAAAATTTGTCCCTCCAAGATGTTTTGGAGTTTCTTTAATTGTAATTAGAGAAATTAGGCTAGTGGCGTATAGACGACAAGAAGCCGAGGCTTGAGAAGCAAGATGGACAAAAGAGCGAGCACCATGACTATCTCAAAATAAAACTGTTTTATTTGCATGTATGTTATTATACGACTAGTATGCATGAGATAGAGTATCGCGATATGTATGCTTTATGGCTTATGACGTCTAGTATGCATGAGTTGGACTAAATCGCGTTTGTATGATTATTATGCAAGTCCAATTGCGACTAGTTTAAACCGTTAGATGTATGACATAGGTTACGACTAGCATGATAATATATTAATGCGTTTGATGAGACTTAATAAACCCTTAATAAAATGAACCCTTAAAAGGAATAAAATTATTAAGCGCATGATTACCTCCCACCACCAATATTACTCAAACCTCCTCTAAATAGTGGTGCTCTACAACCCAGTTGGGACCCACTCTTTCGTTGAGTAAGAGTAGTATTAGAAGTGTAAGACACTTGGGGTGCTGGTTAGTGCTTAACTGAGACATAAGCTGCAGGCCCAGCCGGGCTTATGTGCTTAGGGTAATAGTGCTAGGTTGGTTGCATGAGATACACCACTAAGTGACAAGGAGTTGTCAATCTAATGTTAAGAAAGGGTATGAGATACCATTGATAAAGATCAATCCATTATTTAAATTAGTCTTGCGGTCTCAGACGAGGGTTAAAATAAATAATCGCATTCTTAATCCCACTAAGATAAATTCTAAAAGTAGAATAACCCTAAGTCAAAAGGAAGGGTCATTGACTTAGATAAAATAGTGGGAGGGGCAAATTAATAAAAGTCTTTAATAATTTGTTTTTACTACATGTCCAAATATTAATTAATTTTTATCTTTACATTTTCAGTTAATTAGTATGACTAATACACTGTCACTGCGCTCCATACTTGATACGAACAAACTGACCGGTCCAAATTTTATGGACTGGTATCGGAACCTAAGAATTGTTCTAAGGAAAGGGGAAAAGGAGTATGATTTCGAGGCCCACAAACAGCACATGGATGACAATGTGTTGGTTGTCTGCATCATGTTGGCATCCATGTCGCCTGAACTGCAAAAGCAGCATGAGCATATGGATGCTCCCTCTATTTCTTACATCTAAAAGAGTTGTATGACATTAAAGGCAGACATGAGAGGTATGAGGCCTCAAGAGAATTGTTCTCTTGCAGGATGTCTGAGAGCATGTCTGTTGGCAGTCATGTTCTTAAGATGATCGGTCTGATTGAGATGCTAGGAAATATAGGCTTCGTCATGGATGCCGAACTAAGTAATGACTTAGTCATCACCTCACTTCCACCTTCTTTTAGTCAATTCATCATGAATTATCACATGCATGGGATGCAAGTGAGCTTGCCTGAGTTGTTAAGTATGTTAACAACTGCTGAAGTGTCTATCAAGAAGGATAAGACACAATCTCTTCTGATTGGTGGGCCTAGCA